>NC_090921.1:236231393-236531393 GCF_040938575.1 Ambystoma mexicanum
TGAAAGTACACAATGAAAACGTTGCCGAAAACAATTGTTCAGTTAGAGAAAACATACCACAAAAGCAGGACAAAACGTTAGCAGAGGATGGTTTCGATCCATCGACCTCTGGGTTATGGGCCCAGCACGCTTCCGCTGCGCCACTCTGCTGCTGCGTACACAGCGCTGCATTTCTTATATCACTGCATCAGGGACGCCACATTTCCGTGCTTTGGTGATTGACTCAGAAGAGGAGCCCTCCTGACTCATAACAGATCATGGTTGCAGGCACCACCCGAATGCTGAATCGCTCTCAGGCTCCAACTAAGATCCATTAGATCTGACTCAAACAGTGCGATATGATATCACATACTCCACTCTGGTGAAGAAGAGCACATGCCAAACCTTACAGTCTCAGGCAGAAGGAATAGCCGAGTGCTCACTAGACTAACCATGGCTTGGCGTCCCCCAATATCTCATCATATTTTGCTTTCTAATGTAGCCCTGACCTGGTGACCTCTATGGCGCTACGCTCATTAGGAACATGTCAATGTACCTGCTGCAAACTGATGGGGACTGCTTGACAGTTTGCATGAAGGGCCATTCAGCCACTGCCGGTGTCATGCAATACTTGGTATCCCGTAACCTTCCAATAGTCCTTGTCTTCAGGCCGTCGCTGATTGGCTGTATTAGCCTCAGCACCGCCCCCTTCTTCCGAGCTAAGCATAACACGGCGAACCTTGTGTGTTTCCTGAAGGCATTTCTCTGCCTCTTCCGCTTTACAGAATTCCAGAACTCATTCCACAGAGGTCCCGTATTTACATTCCCGGTGTGAAGTACTGCCTGATTGGTTGCCACACATCTGACCCGACGATAAACACATCTACATGTTGTCTTATTCAAGAGAAACACACTTGCATGGTGAAATCGAGGCATTGATTTTGGATACACATGTCCCGACCTCATCCACATAAGGTGTGCCCCAATCAGGTAATCTCGGGTGTGACTGAGACCTTTCTGCAGACCCCACACCACAGAAAGTGAAGACTATAGAAAAATGAATTGGTATTCTGCAGTCTATAAAACGTCAGGATATGAAACTTAAATGACACACTGGTTCTTTTTTTAAAATAAAATACTCATTCAACATAGGAGAACCGTCCTGCATTAGCCGGGAATCGAACCCTGGTCAACTGTTTGGAAAGCAGTTATGCTCTCCACTATACCACCAACACCTGCATGTGTATTATCGCTTTTTCGAAATTGATGATCTTATCACGTGCAACAAAAATCTTGCTTAAATGTAAGAGACAGCTGCAGCTATATATGGCTTTTAATTGGACTATTTCAACCAGTCCAAAAGATACCACCATATTTATATTCAGATATCTACATTATATTTCATATGGAAGACTAACAAAAGAATAACATTAAAACAAAGAGCTCATATGTACTCAATATTTAAATACAATACTGTAGTTCTCCACTTTTCAGAATCATCTATATAATTACTATACATCTAGTCAAAGTATTAGTTATCTAATAATAACATTTCCATCTCGTACACTTCAAACGCATTTTAACATCTTGTCCAGCACTGTAATTCCAGCTGTTTTCACAAATTTTTCGGGGCACATCCTTTTTGTTCAAAACTGGGTTTTTGGGAAAATGCAATCCATTGCATTTTGCACTCAGGCAGCAACGTGCGATGCTTGCAGGTGGAGAGTAGTGTCACTTTTCCTGCCCAATCACCCCCCCGAAAGAAAACGAGATCAACGGGGGAAATACAACTTCACTGCATCCCGCCCCAGTCGTAACGCGGAGATTCGAGGAAACCCAACAACTACCTCCACCAAATCTCGTGCAGCAAAGTATGGATCTATCAACATTAATGTCGTCAGTGACGATAGCAATGGCGCCATTTACAAAGATGTACGAGACTATAAATGATATACTCCGGGACCAGGTGTCTATGCTTACCATAATGCAATCTAAACTGCAATACTTGGAAGGCTACATTATGGGGGCCCAAAATCCTGAATCGGATGGAAGAATGCAAAAAAAAGGCAGGCTGAAACCCGCCTTTGCTGTTGCGCTCATGGATCCCACTCGTCAGTTGATGAACCTGAGAACAAACAATCACAATATTCCAATATATATCAGACAGCTTCATCTGTCACAAAGGACGAAACTGCGAGATCACTAGCTCATGACGAAAGAATCGCCAACATCTCCAACCCCAAACAAGGGGACGAGCCATTGGATGCCATTATAGCCATTCTTGAGGAAGGAGATAATCACATGGTGACGGAAAAAGAAGTAGATACGCTCTGGGCAGCCCAAGAAGCACCTAATCCCTTCTCCTATATCAAGACCGGGGAAAAAGTCTGGAAACCTAGTAAAGACATCAATGCAAAGCCAAAGAACTTTACATTTGGAATATTTTCGCAACAAAACTCCATCGTCAATCGAAATTTGAAGAAGGATGTGAACAGACCAACTGCTTCACTGGCTCCTCAATCACTGCTGAAGCAGCAAAAAGTCGCCGTTAGGAAAAACGGTCCTTCAACCAAACCAGAGACGAAATCTATTGCTCGTATTATCGATGGGAGAGAAAAGCGATCTAATTGTGTGAAGGAAAAAGGGCCCGTTTTTGTGGTAGAGGAGCAGTCGGATTGGAGCATTTTGACAGTGGATGAGATAGGGTTCGAAAATCACCCAAAAAAATCATCAAAGAGAAAGGCACACAAAATGATTACTGACTCTCCTAAAAACGAACCACCACACAAGGTCCAAGTGCACGAAATTCCTGACTGGCCAACAGACGCAACAGTGAAAAACCTAAGATCTCAAAAAGCCGAATCCACGTCTACCATAAATCCAAGGTCTAACGTCCAGAAAGAAAAAAGATCAAACGAGGGACGTAAATACATCACAAATATATGGAAGGAAAATATAAACCGGTCTATTCCGGCTTATACCCGAGGACAGGATGACAAAGGGGAGCGGAAAAAGCCTAGTAAATTTAGCCATGACAACAAAAAAAAGACATCCGATTCCTACCTCCAATACATCACTGAGGTGGATTTGAAAAAAAAAGGAGAAAGTAAATCAGAACAAGATCGAGAGCGGAAAAAAGCAGCAAAACAAATTATAAGTGCCCATATGCTAAGACTGAAAAACATCAACTCAAAGCAAGAAGACATAATCATGAACAGAACTAACATCATTAAAATCTTAACTCAAATTACAAGCCTGCAGCATATTGGCAATAAAGATCTCTGGATAGTAGAACCGAGTACCACAGGGAGAACTGATTATTCCTACATACATTTCTCTTCGGAAAATACCAAACGCTACCTATTGAGAGAATCCGAAAATTTGTTGTCCATGGGATTTGAATTATCAGAACCCAAATGTGCACATGAAAAAGAGGATTTAATTAAACGAAGTGATAGAGACACGAGAAATCAAAAGGCCACCCAACAAACGAGTACTAGATATATCAGTAAAATGCCTCATGCGCAGCCTGTTCAGATGAGCCGAGGACCATACAATTTAGGAACAGGAGCGGTCATACAGAAAGAAAGAAAAATATCTGAGACAAATCTTCAAAAGGAACCTCAACGGGAACAAAACTTTCATCGAAACAAAAGACCTCAGCAATCTAATTGTAATAATCAATCTTCCAACAAAGATGGTAGATTAAGGTCAAACAAAGTGGAATCATGGACATGGCATAGAACTGAAGTAATAGACAGAAAAGACCATTAGCAACGAACGACGGAAAAGAAGACTTCCACATATTTGGGCAAGCTTAAAGTAAAGGAGACACAAATTCCATCGCCAAACCCACTAAGAATTGGTTGTTGGAACACGAGAGGCTTTGCTCATTTAACAAAGGTAACCGATGTTAACCTGGGAAATTTTGACGCACTCTGTCTACAGGAGACCTGGCTAACCACCAAACCTCAACTCGATGGTTATGATATAGTATTCACGTGCGCCAGAAAAGGAGTATCGGGAAGACCGTCAGCAGGACTTATTACCGCCATCAAAGCAGGGTCAGGCCTGGAAATTTTCTAAACATTAAAATCTCCTTACTGGATACAGGCCTCGCTTCTCATAAGAAAACCTTCCACTATGAACCGAAAGGAAAGTATGGTTCTCTTGGTCAACGTCTACTGGAATCCCCAGTTAACAACTAACGAAGATTTCACTAATGAACTTCAAAATGTTTTGGAGGGAGCACAGAAGATACGGATTGACCATAGTACCATCATAGGTGGGGACTTCAATGCCATCTGTGAAGGAATTGGAAATTGCTCTACATCGCTAACCCAAAAGTCTCCCGTACGGGAGAGAGGCAAATTCCTTGAAAAGATCATGGCTGAACGAGATATGCACAACCTGCACTGGCAGCGAAATAAGGCAAACCTGGCAATCCCATCATGGCAAAGAGACGAACAAACAGGAACGATAGATCATATATTCGTCTCGAGAGACATCCTGCCAGAGATTCGCTCCTTTACAATCAGGCCAACAACTTTTAGTGATCACAATCTCTTAGTGGTAGAAGTTTGGGCAGCCAAACCTCAAATGACCCTGAGCGATTTGCCATTGGAGACAACAGAAAAAGGCAAGCGAGTCAAAATATCTGCAAAGGGCTTACGGGAATTGGAAGGCCAATTTGTAGGTTCTCAAACTCTAAGATCGACAGAGCAAAAAAGAAAAGAGATTGACCTGGATTATACACCCTTACTAACTAGGTTTCTAATGGCCCCAGCGAAAGCATCAGCCGTGAAGAAAGATCATTCTCATTCTCATGCATACAGTAAAGATCTAGTAGAGAAAAGGAAGGAGTACAGAAAACTTAAAAGACTAGCACAAAGGGACCCATCTCTAGAGAATAACGAAAACTGGCTAAAATCGGCACGGCTTTACAGAAGCTGGCTTCAAAATCATCGCCATCAGCTGTATTTGAATGATTCCCAGCAAATGCTGTCGACCATCTGCGGCAAAAAGCCTAAAGAGTTCTGGAACTTGATCAAAGGAACACAAAATAATGCTAATGAGAGTATCCAGAACAACTTGGGTGAGGCACGTTGGATCGAACACTTTTCAAAACTATTCGCACCCATCAGGGTAGTGAATATAATTGAAATTTCCAAGAGCGATCGCCACAAAATGACAACCCCATGGTCAATCCCCGACGATAAAGAGTCCATCTTAGACAAACTCAAAAAATTAAACAACTCGAGGGCTCCAGGTCCTGATGGGCTCAGTAACTTGGAACTGAAAAAAATCCTGAGTGTTGGGCCAACATCATGAGTGAGCTTTTCGCAAATTGTAATAGAAAAAGAGCAATACCATTAACATGGCGAAAAGCTAACATCGTGCCCATTTACAAAAGAGGTGCTACTGACGATCCGAATCAATACAGGCTTATTGCCCTCTTGGACGTAATGGGAAAAGTATTCGCGTCTCTGGCCCTAGAGGCGTTCCAAGATTGGACGCGCTCGTCAAAAGTAATGGACCCATTCCAGAACGGTTTTATCAGAAACTCTGGAACATCGACGAACATCCTACTTATGAGTGCTTTAAGGGGAAAGGTTCTTCAAAGTGGTAATCCAATCTACGTTGTCTTTATCGACCTGGTCCAAGCGTTTGACCAAGTAGATAGGGATCGGCTTTGGGCGAAACTGGAATCAAAAGGTTGTCCGGAGTCAATATTAAATCCTATAAAGGCTCTACATCAAGGGACCTCAATTCGAGTTCGCCTGAGTGCAGAAGGTCGACTTTCGGAAGAGATTGAAACAGCTCGTGGAGTCAAGCAGGGCTGCCCTCTGGCCCCATCGCTGTACAACTCCTATATTGCAGACTATGGAGACACCATCCACACGGTTAGACATTTTCCCCCGACGATGGGAGGGGAGAAGATAGATCGCCTATTGTACGCGGATGATATCATCCTGATGGATTTAACACCTTTAGGCCTTCAACGCCAATTGGACAATATGGTATCATATATGTCTGAAAACAACCTGCGTTTAAATAATGCAAAGACAAAAGTGCTCATTTTGGGCAGACCTGCAAAGCAGAATCCTAAATTCACTTGGCATTGTGACGGTAAGAAGCTAGAAAGAGTGGAAGCCTTTAAATATCTTGGGATTACAATTAGCAACGACAAAGATGAAAAGACCATGCTTGAAACACTCTGGGTAAAGTTAAAAAATCTCACAGCCCAAGCTAAGGCTGTGGATAAGAAATACGGTCGTTTCTCGATCGTTCCTATCGTGAGATTTTACAAAGCCAAGGTCGTTCCGGCCTTAATTTACGGCATGGATGCAATGTTGCTGGCTCCGAATACCATCTGGGAGAAATTGGAAGCTTTCTTTTGGTGAAGGGTCCTTGGCCTAGCCCAATCTACACCTATTGCACTAATAAGACGAGAGTTATGTACTTCCTCAATGTTGGCAATAAAATTGAGAGCCACCTTGATGTTATACCGCAAGGTAATAAATAATCCAGAAGCCCGAGTATTGCACCTCATACGGAAAGAACTTTCTGAGGGCGACAATCGGACGCTTGTAACCTGGGAACAATCTAATCGGAGAATATTGGAAGTACTGGACCTGCCTGTTGAGACACTCATACACAATCCAAATCGAGTGTTGAAAAAACTTTTAGAAGCCGACTGGATCCATACCCAAGAAGTGGCTTGGTTGTATTCCATCACAGCAAAGTTACCAACTGCTCCAATGAAGCTTAATGCCACGCGTGGTTACTTACTCAGGTTCCCAGATAAGAATCTTAGTCGTCTGTTTTTAAGATTCAAGCTGAACCAAATAAAAACCAACGAGATTTTGGCTATGCGTAATCAAGTACCATTGAGCACCTGCCACTTCTGTCAGACTATAAACGTCATAGAAAGCACAAAACATCTACTAATGGAATGTTCTAGTCTAAAAACGGAAATAGCCACGTTTCTTGCAGTCCCGCTGAAAAACTATTCAACTCTCGATGAGGATAACCTCTGGTCACTGCTGACGAATGGGAACAACACTAGATGTGTTATAGGAGTAACACTTTTTCTTAAATCCCTGAATCTCGAGTAGGAGGAATTCCTACTATGTATTTGATACACCGGATTTTGGACAGAAGGGGAAAAGGGGAGGGGAAAAAAAAAAAAAGATTAAGAACAAAGAACTGTTTTAAAGGAAGTTTGCTGTCTGGTGTCTGTAGACTACTTATGTCTTATTTTTGTAAAAATTGTGATACAATTAAAACAAACAGGAAAAAAAAAAAAAAAATAGTCCCACCCATTCTAGGTGCAATCATCACTGGATCATGACGCTGAAGTTAGCTACTTATTCGGCCAGCTTCTTATTCAACGGCTGAATGAAAATAGCTTATTTCAATTTCGTTATTGCAATTTAGTTTTGGGGATTCTCTGTTTTTCCCCAGAAATTCATATTATGGCAAGATCAGTTGACTGCAACTCTACTGAGATGTTTGAATGAGTAACTACCATTTCCCATTGGAAATCCCATTTGGCTGACAAATCTCATGATTGCTCCTCACTCGCAAGGCATCCCTCCATAAGATTCAGGTGTATTGAGGCTGAGCCAAACACTATTTTACGAAATGAAGGGTGTGCCACATGCTACTCGATGGATTCCTATGAAATTATGTCCCAATAAGTAACCAGTTCTTTTCTACTTCAAAATCAACTCGGCTCACAGATATCGATGTTAATAGGCACACATTGGGAAGCCCTCTACCTAAATCTTGTATAATTTCCCTGAGCCAAGCAGGAATAGTCAAGCTAATTGGCACCAAAAATGGCACAATCAGTTCAATGCAATTCTACTGAGATAAGCCTGAATGAGGAAATTACATTTCCTATGGGAAAATCCATTTGGCTCACATATTTCTTTATTGCTCTTCGCTTGCAAAGCATCCCTCTATGAGATTCAGATGTATTTAGCCTGAGTCAAACACTATGGCCCTGATTCATAGAATGTTCTGTGTGCAAAACCCTGTTTGTCGATTCATAGAATCCACTGCCAAGGACTTTTTCGTACTCTGCGGGAACTTCGCGCAGGCTTGGCACATTTCCTTCCGAACCAGAAACACAAAACATAGTGTCGACAGTCCTCATTTTGAGAAGGGCTATGTTATTAATCCATGGCTCATAAACTATGTTGTGTATTTAATACTGTGACAAAATATTAATTGTAATGCTTTTGCATACACTTTTATGTTGATATTATGCTTGCTGTCACCATTTTTTTGTTTTTGTTTTAGAATAAACTTTGTTTTAACTACATGTGTGCTTACACTAGTGCAGTCTAATTATGCTACATTAACTTTCTGGTTGGTGTGTGTCAATACTTACCAAAGCGCCCCAAGGGTGAGTTAGCTTGGACTCATACTTTCTCCTATAACACAGAGCAATAGTACGAGGGATGAGAGTAGCAGGCAGAAAACCCCAAGGCTTCCCTAATGGAGGTTGGTGCCTTCAACAGACCACGACGGACGCGTGGAGAAGGCCAAATCTCACTAGTGAAGATTGCTTTGTGTTCCAAGGACGCCAGCGACCCTCCTGGGTGAATGGCAGAGTTATAGAGGCGAGGTCAAGCCTTTGGTACCAACCTTGACTCAAAAATCAGAAAACATCAAACAAGAAATAGGCACACACAGTCGATGAGTTGGCAAGTGACCTGAGAGACCTGTGTTTGTTAAAGTGAATAAAGTAGCAACATCATATCACAGTTGAAGGCTGCACCCGTGTGGATGACACGCCTAGAAAGGCAGATTTGTGAACTAACTTTGATGTAAAGAACAGCTGTAAAATCAGCGATAATAAGTAATGGAGTGCTCTGGTGAATGCAAGTAGACCACTCAAAAGTCTCTGTGAAAGATACTTTGTTAAAAGTGAGAAAGCAAATTGACAGTGAAAGTAAAAGGAAGAAGATCAATTTCTAGAGAAGGGAAGAGTGAAAGTAACACAGTGAACTTTGAATCAAAGTGGTCCCGCAGTGGTTTGACAAATAAGCCACACACATTTTGAAGTATATATACCTTTCTTTGATGCTTTCAAAGGCAATTATGTTGAAGCCCATATTGATATAATGTGTTCTGGGCCCTTCCAGGTTAAAAATGGGAACTATTTGAATGAATGGTTAAATGTCAGCACATGTCCCATTTCTTATCTTAACTAAGCCCAGCATTATGAGGTGAACATGGCCAGTAATAGCCCACTAGTCAAGCAGGACCAAGTGCAGCTGGGACCTTGCAAGGGCACAGGGCCATGTACACAGAGGTTCTGGGCGAGAGTGGTACTGACAAGGAACTCTGCTCGAAGGTGAATGGGGCTCACGGGCTGAAGTCATTCAGGCTAGTGAAAAGGGAAGGGCAGAAGTTAGAACCAAAAGAGAAGATAGTGGCTGTTGCTGGTTCTGAGAGCAGAGAATGTGGGTGTACACTGTTGGATTCAGTCTGCATTCCCTGCATCCTGATTGGTCAGCGCCATCACGTTGGGTTCGCATTTTAATATAACCTCCATGTTTGTTTGCATCTTTCCCAGCTTGTACCAGGGACACCATTGGGAGGTCACCACTGGACGCCCCTGCAAGCCCCGTGGTCTCCATTGCTACCCCTGTGGTCTCCCTTGATACCTCTAAGAAAATGTAATATAAGAAAGAATAGGAATAACAAATAATTTGTCTTTCCGGAATACTATACAATAATTGCTAGACTCATTAATGGTTTATTTCAGGCACACTTCAGGGGGTGAGTCATAGGTTTAATCTGTTCTTAAACACCTCAAATTCATAATGTAGACAAAAACTTCCAAAAAGCATTTAGAGTATTATATTCATTTTCGAATATATATTTTGCTTTTCGCAAGTGGCAGTCATAGCATGCTTTTTTTGCAAGTATCCATGTTACGATCGTCACAAGTCATTCCATCTTTGTGTCCTCGGTCACTTGACAACATCCTTGTGCCTAAAAGCTTGTGTACAGTATAGATAAAATGTCTGTTGATTTCTTTGTGGCACAATGAATGATTTGTTGTAATGTGTCTATCTTTCCTATCGCCCTGGCATGCTGTTCAGGATGTTTGTTTGAATGTATGAGGTAACGAGTGCCCAGAGTACGGGATGCTGTGTGAGTGCGCTGCTTTCCCTGCACTTGTCTATATTCTTTGATGCACAGTTATGAACCCTCCCAATGGTATGTATATTGCCAACCTCTGAATCCTGCAAAAAGTAGATCCATGCAGGCTTCATATGTGGCCAACTTTGCACCAGACCTGCAAATGAACTGGCCTGCTGTTAAATCTCAGTAACCAGTTTAATGGTATCCACTGCAGAGCGTAATTTGCTTTCTGACTTTGAGAACATTCAGACATGTAATTGCTCATTTTACTATAGCTGGTATGATAGCTATAGCCGATAAGATAGCTCAGTGGGTTGGTGGTGCGCTGCTGTGAGTGATCTGCAGGTTGTAGTTTTGAATCCCGGCAATGCCAACTCAGCCTATCATCCTTCTGCAGTTGATAAATGTGAACCATCACAGGATGGGTGATATGGTATGCATAGTTGTTCGATATAAATCACTTAAGTGCTATATAATAACACATCATTATCATTTGGCCTTTTATGTCTGCATTCAAAGTAATTTGGTAATATTGGCATATACACACTGATATTAACGATACATATGGTGATCCATTCTTGTATGAAATGCATATCACATTAGAGTGATAGTACAACCATATTTGTTGTAGTGTTCTTGGGAACAATGACATGTGATGCCACTTCCTGTTTTGTCAAGGGATGAAAGGTTGTGTTAAATCACTTTGATGTCACTTCGGTGTAGGGTCAAATAAGATCACTTGCAGTGATGTCATCAGAAGTCAAGGGTCGTGTGGTGTCACTTCTCTACCCGTGGCATTTTGGTGACATGACATCCCTGGCTTGTACCATGAAAGTCATGTGGGGTGCATGTGGTTCCAGTGGCGCAATGGCCATTGGGAAGACCGGGCTTTAGAACCCCCTCTTCTGAAATTTTGGGACCGGTTGACTTTACCTGGCTGACCTACAGAGCCGGGCAGGACAGGACGCAGACAATAAACGTTTGCTGCAGCTGCACAGTTAACAAATACCTGTCAATTACTAATGTGAAGCCTTCATTGTTAGCACCTGTACTCAAAGGCATTACTTTTTAGGCAATTGAAATCGTGATGTGGTTAGTACTTGCATGTCAAGGGAGTGAACGGAAGGTTATGGGGGGACAGGACACAGTTCATCCTTCAGCAGTCCTTAAGTGTGTGGTTTCTGACGTGAAGGAGAGAGTTAACTGTTTATAACATTGAAGGTGCACCGGAATAGTCTCATTAGAATATGTAAAGAAGTTAGATGCACCCACACAGGTAAGTTCACCCATTCCCCACAGTCTCTGAAGTTAGCCCCTCTCCTGTCATTTGAAGGGATAGCAACCAACCGGCCCCGTTCCCCCCACACATCCCTAGGCCCCCCTCTGAAATTATAGCCTAGCTGCAGACCTGTATTATTCCGTATCCCCTGATCCTATTCCTATTGTACCCCACCAGCGCAGTAGCAAGAATTGACAATAGGTTATTGATCCAATGTTCAGCATCTGAGCACGTGGGTTTAACGTGTTCATTTTGTGAAAATGAAAATAAGGTGTGAAAGTACACAATGAAAACGTTGCCGAAAACAATTGTTCAGTTAGAGAAAACATACCACAAAAGCAGGACAAAACGTTAGCAGAGGATGGTTTCGATCCATCGACCTCTGGGTTATGGGCCCAGCACGCTTCCGCTGCGCCACTCTGCTGCTGCGTACACAGCGCTGCATTTCTTATATCACTGCATCAGGGACGCCACATTTCCGTGCTTTGGTGATTGACTCAGAAGAGGAGCCCTCCTGACTCATAACAGATCATGGTTGCAGGCACCACCCGAATGCTGAATCGCTCTCAGGCTCCAACTAAGATCCATTAGATCTGACTCAAACAGTGCGATATGATATCACATACTCCACTCTGGTGAAGAAGAGCACATGCCAAACCTTACAGTCTCAGGCAGAAGGAATAGCCGAGTGCTCACTAGACTAACCATGGCTTGGCGTCCCCCAATATCTCATCATATTTTGCTTTCTAATGTAGCCCTGACCTGGTGACCTCTATGGCGCTACGCTCATTAGGAACATGTCAATGTACCTGCTGCAAACTGATGGGGACTGCTTGACAGTTTGCATGAAGGGCCATTCAGCCACTGCCGGTGTCATGCAATACTTGGTATCCCGTAACCTTCCAATAGTCCTTGTCTTCAGGCCGTCGCTGATTGGCTGTATTAGCCTCAGCACCGCCCCCTTCTTCCGAGCTAAGCATAACACGGCGAACCTTGTGTGTTTCCTGAAGGCATTTCTCTGCCTCTTCCGCTTTACAGAATTCCAGAACTCATTCCACAGAGGTCCCGTATTTACATTCCCGGTGTGAAGTACTGCCTGATTGGTTGCCACACATCTGACCCGACGATAAACACATCTACATGTTGTCTTATTCAAGAGAAACACACTTGCATGGTGAAATCGAGGCATTGATTTTGGATACACATGTCCCGACCTCATCCACATAAGGTGTGCCCCAATCAGGTAATCTCGGGTGTGACTGAGACCTTTCTGCAGACCCCACACCACAGAAAGTGAAGACTATAGAAAAATGAATTGGTATTCTGCAGTCTATAAAACGTCAGGATATGAAACTTAAATGACACACTGGTTCTTTTTTTAAAATAAAATACTCATTCAACATAGGGGAACCGTCCTGCATTAGCCGGGAATCGAACCCTGGTCAACTGTTTGGAAAGCAGTTATGCTCTCCACTATACCACCAACACCTGCATGTGTATTATCGCTTTTTCGAAATTGATGATCTTATCACGTGCAACAAAAATCTTGCTTAAATGTAAGAGACAGCTGCAGCTATATATGGCTTTTAATTGGACTATTTCAACCAGTCCAAAAGATACCACCATATTTATATTCAGATATCTACATTATATTTCATATGGAAGACTAACAAAAGAATAACATTAAAACAAAGAGCTCATATGTACTCAATATTTAAATACAATACTGTAGTTCTCCACTTTTCAGAATCATCTATATAATTACTATACATCTAGTCAAAGTATTAGTTATCTAATAATAACATTTCCATCTCGTACACTTCAAAGGCATTTTAACATCTTGTCCAGCACTGTAATTCCAGCTGTTTTCACAAATTTTTCGGGGCACATCCTTTTTGTTCAAAACTGGGTTTTTGGGAAAATGCAATCCATTGCATTTTGCACTCAGGCAGCAACGTGCGATGCTTGCAGGTGGAGAGTAGTGTCACTTTTCCTGCCCAATCACCCCCCCGAAAGAAAACGAGATCAACGGGGGAAATACAACTTCACTGCATCCCGCCCCAGTCGTAACGCGGAGATTCGAGGAAACCCAACAACTACCTCCACCAAATCTCGTGCAGCAAAGTATGGATCTATCAACATTAATGTCGTCAGTGACGATAGCAATGGCGCCATTTACAAAGATGTACGAGACTATAAATGATATACTCCGGGACCAGGTGTCTATGCTTACCATAATGCAATCTAAACTGCAATACTTGGAAGGCTACATTATGGGGGCCCAAAATCCTGAATCGGATGGAAGAATGCAAAAAAAAGGCAGGCTGAAACCCGCCTTTGCTGTTGCGCTCATGGATCCCACTCGTCAGTTGATGAACCTGAGAACAAACAATCACAATATTCCAATATATATCAGACAGCTTCATCTGTCACAAAGGACGAAACTGCGAGATCACTAGCTCATGACGAAAGAATCGCCAACATCTCCAACCCCAAACAAGGGGACGAGCCATTGGATGCCATTATAGCCATTCTTGAGGAAGGAGATAATCACATGGTGACGGAAAAAGAAGTAGATACGCTCTGGGCAGCCCAAGAAGCACCTAATCCCTTCTCCTATATCAAGACCGGGGAAAAAGTCTGGAAACCTAGTAAAGACATCAATGCAAAGCCAAAGAACTTTACATTTGGAATATTTTCGCAACAAAACTCCATCGTCAATCGAAATTTGAAGAAGGATGTGAACAGACCAACTGCTTCACTGGCTCCTCAATCACTGCTGAAGCAGCAAAAAGTCGCCGTTAGGAAAAACGGTCCTTCAACCAAACCAGAGACGAAATCTATTGCTCGTATTATCGATGGGAGAGAAAAGCGATCTAATTGTGTGAAGGAAAAAGGGCCCGTTTTTGTGGTAGAGGAGCAGTCGGATTGGAGCATTTTGACAGTGGATGAGATAGGGTTCGAAAATCACCCAAAAAAATCATCAAAGAGAAAGGCACACAAAATGATTACTGACTCTCCTAAAAACGAACCACCACACAAGGTCCAAGTGCACGAAATTCCTGACTGGCCAACAGACGCAACAGTGAAAAACCTAAGATCTCAAAAAGCCGAATCCACGTCTACCATAAATCCAAGGTCTAACATCCAGAAAGAAAAAAGATCAAACGAGGGACGTAAATACATCACAAATATATGGAAGGAAAATATAAACCGGTCTATTCCGGCTTATACCCGAGGACAGGATGACAAAGGGGAGCGGAAAAAGCCTAGTAAATTTAGCCATGACAACAAAAAAAAGACATCCGATTCCTACCTCCAATACATCACTGAGGTGAATTTGAAAAAAAAAGGAGAAAGTAAATCAGAACAAGATCGAGAGCGGAAAAAAGCAGCAAAACAAATTATAAGTGCCCATATGCTAAGACTGAAAAACATCAACTCAAAGCAAGAAGACATAATCATGAACAGAACTAACATCATTAAAATCTTAACTCAAATTACAAGCCTGCAGCATATTGGCAATAAAGATCTCTGGATAGTAGAACCGAGTACCACAGGGAGAACTGATTATTCCTACATACATTTCTCTTCGGAAAATACCAAACGCTACCTATTGAGAGAATCCGAAAATTTGTTGTCCATGGGATTTGAATTATCAGAACCCAAATGTGCACATGAAAAAGAGGATTTAATTAAACGAAGTGATAGAGACACGAGAAATCAAAAGGCCACCCAACAAACGAGTACTAGATATATCAGTAAAATGCCTCATGCGCAGCCTGTTCAGATGAGCCGAGGACCATACAATTTAGGAACAGGAGCGGTCATACAGAAAGAAAGAAAAATATCTGAGACAAATCTTCAAAAGGAACCTCAACGGGAACAAAACTTTCATCGAAACAAAAGACCTCAGCAATCTAATTGTAATAATCAATCTTCCAACAAAGATGGTAGATTAAGGTCAAACAAAGTGGAATCATGGACATGGCATAGAACTGAAGTAATAGACAGAAAAGACCATTAGCAACGAACGACGGAAAAGAAGACTTCCACATATTTGGGCAAGCTTAAAGTAAAGGAGACACAAATTCCATCGCCAAACCCACTAAGAATTGGTTGTTGGAACACGAGAGGCTTTGCTCATTTAACAAAGGTAACCGATGTTAACCTGGGAAATTTTGACGCACTCTGTCTACAGGAGACCTGGCTAACCACCAAACCTCAACTCGATGGTTATGATATAGTATTCACGTGCGCCAGAAAAGGAGTATCGGGAAGACCGTCAGCAGGACTTATTACCGCCATCAAAGCAGGGTCAGGCCTGGAAATTTTCTAAACATTAAAATCTCCTTACTGGATACAGGCCTCGCTTCTCATAAGAAAACCTTCCACTATGAACCGAAAGGAAAGTATGGTTCTCTTGGTCAACGTCTACTGGAATCCCCAGTTAACAACTAACGAAGATTTCACTAATGAACTTCAAAATGTTTTGGAGGGAGCACAGAAGATACGGATTGACCATAGTACCATCATAGGTGGGGACTTCAATGCCATCTGTGAAGGAATTGGAAATTGCTCTACATCGCTAACCCAAAAGTCTCCCGTACGGGAGAGAGGCAAATTCCTTGAAAAGATCATGGCTGAACGAGATATGCACAACCTGCACTGGCAGCGAAATAAGGCAAACCTGGCAATCCCATCATGGCAAAGAGACGAACAAACAGGAACGATAGATCATATATTCGTCTCGAGAGACATCCTGCCAGAGATTCGCTCCTTTACAATCAGGCCAACAACTTTTAGTGATCACAATCTCTTAGTGGTAGAAGTTTGGGCAGCCAAACCTCAAATGACCCTGAGCGATTTGCCATTGGAGACAACAGAAAAAGGCAAGCGAGTCAAAATATCTGCAAAGGGCTTACGGGAATTGGAAGGCCAATTTGTAGGTTCTCAAACTCTAAGATCGACAGAGCAAAAAAGAAAAGAGATTGACCTGGATTATACACCCTTACTAACTAGGTTTCTAATGGCCCCAGCGAAAGCATCAGCCGTGAAGAAAGATCATTCTCATTCTCATGCATACAGTAAAGATCTAGTAGAGAAAAGGAAGGAGTACAGAAAACTTAAAAGACTAGCACAAAGGGACCCATCTCTAGAGAATAACGAAAACTGGCTAAAATCGGCACGGCTTTACAGAAGCTGGCTTCAAAATCATCGCCATCAGCTGTATTTGAATGATTCCCAGCAAATGCTGTCGACCATCTGCGGCAAAAAGCCTAAAGAGTTCTGGAACTTGATCAAAGGAACACAAAATAATGCTAATGAGAGTATCCAGAACAACGTGGGTGAGGCACGTTGGATCGAACACTTTTCAAAACTATTCGCACCCATCAGGGTAGTGAATATAATTGAAATTTCCAAGAGCGATCGCCACAAAATGACAACCCCATGGTCAATCCCCGACGATAAAGAGTCCATCTTAGACAAACTCAAAAAATTAAACAACTCGAGGGCTCCAGGTCCTGATGGGCTCAGTAACTTGGAACTGAAAAAAATCCTGAGTGTTGGGCCAACATCATGAGTGAGCTTTTCGCAAATTGTAATAGAAAAAGAGCAATACCATTAACATGGCGAAAAGCTAACATCGTGCCCATTTACAAAAGAGGTGCTACTGACGATCCGAATCAATACAGGCTTATTGCCCTCTTGGACGTAATGGGAAAAGTATTCGCGTCTCTGGCCCTAGAGGCGTTCCAAGATTGGACGCGCTCGTCAAAAGTAATGGACCCATTCCAGAACAGTTTTATCAGAAACTCTGGAACATCGACGAACATCCTACTTATGAGTGCTTTAAGGGGAAAGGTTCTTCAAAGTGGTAATCCAATCTACGTTGTCTTTATCGACCTGGTCCAAGCGTTTGACCAAGTAGATAGGGATCGGCTTTGGGCGAAACTGGAATCAAAAGGTTGTCCGGAGTCAATATTAAATCCTATAAAGGCTCTACATCAAGGGACCTCAATTCGAGTTCGCCTGAGTGCAGAAGGTCGACTTTCGGAAGAGATTGAAACAGCTCGTGGAGTCAAGCAGGGCTGCCCTCTGGCCCCATCGCTGTACAACTCCTATATTGCAGACTATGGAGACACCATCCACACGGTTAGACATTTTCCCCCGACGATGGGAGGGGAGAAGATAGATCGCCTATTGTACGCGGATGATATCATCCTGATGGATTTAACACCTTTAGGCCTTCAACGCCAATTGGACAATATGGTATCATATATGTCTGAAAACAACCTGCGTTTAAATAATGCAAAGACAAAAGTGCTCATTTTGGGCAGACCTGCAAAGCAGAATCCTAAATTCACTTGGCATTGTGACGGTAAGAAGCTAGAAAGAGTGGAAGCCTTTAAATATCTTGGGATTACAATTAGCAACGACAAAGATGAAAAGACCATGCTTGAAACACTCTGGGTAAAGTTAAAAAATCTCACAGCCCAAGCTAAGGCTGTGGATAAGAAATACGGTCGTTTCTCGATCGTTCCTATCGTGAGATTTTACAAAGCCAAGGTCGTTCCGGCCTTAATTTACGGCATGGATGCAATGTTGCTGGCTCCGAATACCATCTGGGAGAAATTGGAAGCTTTCTTTTGGCGAAGGGTCCTTGGCCTAGCCCAATCTACACCTATTGCACTAATAAGACGAGAGTTATGTACTTCCTCAATGTTGGCAATAAAATTGAGAGCCACCTTGATGTTATACCGCAAGGTAATAAATAATCCAGAAGCCCGAGTATTGCACCTCATACGGAAAGAACTTTCTGAGGGCGACAATCGGACGCTTGTAACCTGGGAACAATCTAATCGGAGAATATTGGAAGTACTGGACCTGCCTGTTGAGACACTCATACACAATCCAAATCGAGTGTTGAAAAAACTTTTAGAAGCCGACTGGATCCATACCCAAGAAGTGGCTTGGTTGTATTCCATCACAGCAAAGTTACCAACTGCTCCAATGAAGCTTAATGCCACGCGTGGTTACTTACTCAGGTTCCCAGATAAGAATCTTAGTCGTCTGTTTTTAAGATTCAAGCTGAACCAAATAAAAACCAACGAGATTTTGGCTATGCGTAATCAAGTACCATTGAGCACCTGCCACTTCTGTCAGACTATAAACGTCATAGAAAGCACAAAACATCTACTAATGGAATGTTCTAGTCTAAAAACGGAAATAGCCACGTTTCTTGCAGTCCCGCTGAAAAACTATTCAACTCTCGATGAGGATAACCTCTGGTCACTGCTGACGAATGGGAACAACACTAGATGTGTTATAGGAGTAACACTTTTTCTTAAATCCCTGAATCTCGAGTAGGAGGAATTCCTACTATGTATTTGATACACCGGATTTTGGACAGAAGGGGAAAAGGGGAGGGGAAAAAAAAAAAAAGATTAAGAACAAAGAACTGTTTTAAAGGAAGTTTGCTGTCTGGTGTCTGTAGACTACTTATGTCTTATTTTTGTAAAAATTGTGATACAATTAAAACAAACAGGAAAAAAAAAAAAAATAGTCCCACCCATTCTAGGTGCAATCATCACTGGATCATGACGCTGAAGTTAGCTACTTATTCGGCCAGCTTCTTATTCAACGGCTGAATGAAAATAGCTTATTTCAATTTCGTTATTGCAATTTAGTTTTGGGGATTCTCTGTTTTTCCCCAGAAATTCATATTATGGCAAGATCAGTTGACTGCAACTCTACTGAGATGTTTGAATGAGTAACTACCATTTCCCATTGGAAATCCCATTTGGCTGACAAATCTCATGATTGCTCCTCACTCGCAAGGCATCCCTCCATAAGATTCAGGTGTATTGAGGCTGAGCCAAACACTATTTTACGAAATGAAGGGTGTGCCACATGCTACTCGATGGATTCCTATGAAATTATGTCCCAATAAGTAACCAGTTCTTTTCTACTTCAAAATCAACTCGGCTCACAGATATCGATGTTAATAGGCACACATTGGGAAGCCCTCTACCTAAATCTTGTATAATTTCCCTGAGCCAAGCAGGAATAGTCAAGCTAATTGGCACCAAAAATGGCACAATCAGTTCAATGCAATTCTACTGAGATAAGCCTGAATGAGGAAATTACATTTCCTATGGGAAAATCCATTTGGCTCACATATTTCTTTATTGCTCTTCGCTTGCAAAGCATCTCTCTATGAGATTCAGATGTATTTAGCCTGAGTCAAACACTATGGCCCTGATTCATAGAATGTTCTGTGTGCAAAACCCTGTTTGTCGATTCATAGAATCCACTGCCAAGGACTTTTTCGTACTCTGCGGGAACTTCGCGCAGGCTTGGCACATTTCCTTCCGAACCAGAAACACAAAACATAGTGTCGACAGTCCTCATTTTGAGAAGGGCTATGTTATTAATCCATGGCTCATAAACTATGTTGTGTATTTAATACTGTGACAAAATATTAATTGTAATGCTTTTGCATACACTTTTATGTTGATATTATGCTTGCTGTCACCATTTTTTTGTTTTTGTTTTAGAATAAACTTTGTTTTAACTACATGTGTGCTTACACTAGTGCAGTCTAATTATGCTACATTAACTTTCTGGTTGGTGTGTGTCAATACTTACCAAAGCGCCCCAAGGGTGAGTTAGCTTGGACTCATACTTTCTCCTATAACACAGAGCAATAGTACGAGGGATGAGAGTAGCAGGCAGAAAACCCCAAGGCTTCCCTAATGGAGGTTGGTGCCTTCAACAGACCACGACGGACGCGTGGAGAAGGCCAAATCTCACTAGTGAAGATTGCTTTGTGTTCCAAGGACGCCAGCGACCCTCCTGGGTGAACGGCAGAGTTATAGAGGCGAGGTCAAGCCTTTGGTACCAACCTTGACTCAAAAATCAGAAAACATCAAACAAGAAATAGGCACACACAGTCGATGAGTTGGCAAGTGACCTGAGAGACCTGTGTTTGTTAAAGTGAATAAAGTAGCAACATCATATCACAGTTGAAGGCTGCACCCGTGTGGATGACACGCCTAGAAAGGCAGATTTGTGAACTAACTTTGATGTAAAGAACAGCTGTAAAATCAGCGATAATAAGTAATGGAGTGCTCTGGTGAATGCAAGTAGACCACTCAAAAGTCTCTGTGAAAGATACTTTGTTAAAAGTGAGAAAGCAAATTGACAGTGAAAGTAAAAGGAAGAAGATCAATTTCTAGAGAAGGGAAGAGTGAAAGTAACACAGTGAACTTTGAATCAAAGTGGTCCCGCAGTGGTTTGACAAATAAGCCACACACATTTTGAAGTATATATACCTTTCTTTGATGCTTTCAAAGGCAATTATGTTGAAGCCCATATTGATATAATGTGTTCTGGGCCCTTCCAGGTTAAAAATGGGAACTATTTGAATGAATGGTTAAATGTCAGCACATGTCCCATTTCTTATCTTAACTAAGCCCAGCATTATGAGGTGAACATGGCCAGTAATAGCCCACTAGTCAAGCAGGACCAAGTGCAGCTGGGACCTTGCAAGGGCACAGGGCCATGTACACAGAGGTTCTGGGCGAGAGTGGTACTGACAAGGAACTCTGCTCGAAGGTGAATGGGGCTCACGGGCTGAAGTCATTCAGGCTAGTGAAAAGGGAAGGGCAGAAGTTAGAACCAAAAGAGAAGATAGTGGCTGTTGCTGGTTCTGAGAGCAGAGAATGTGGGTGTACACTGTTGGATTCAGTCTGCATTCCCTGCATCCTGATTGGTCAGCGCCATCACGTTGGGTTCGCATTTTAATATAACCTCCATGTTTGTTTGCATCTTTCCCAGCTTGTACCAGGGACACCATTGGGAGGTCACCACTGGACGCCCCTGCAAGCCCCGTGGTCTCCATTGCTACCCCTGTGGTCTCCCTTGATACCTCTAAGAAAATGTAATATAAGAAAGAATAGGAATAACAAATAATTTGTCTTTCCGGAATACTATACAATAATTGCTAGACTCATTAATGGTTTATTTCAGGCACACTTCAGGGGGTGAGTCATAGGTTTAATCTGTTCTTAAACACCTCAAATTCATAATGTAGACAAAAACTTCCAAAAAGCATTTAGAGTATTATATTCATTTTCGAATATATATTTTGCTTTTCGCAAGTGGCAGTCATAGCATGCTTTTTTTGCAAGTATCCATGTTACGATCGTCACAAGTCATTCCATCTTTGTGTCCTCGGTCACTTGACAACATCCTTGTGCCTAAAAGCTTGTGTACAGTATAGATAAAATGTCTGTTGATTTCTTTGTGGCACAATGAATGATTTGTTGTAATGTGTCTATCTTTCCTATCGCCCTGGCATGCTGTTCAGGATGTTTGTTTGAATGTATGAGGTAACGAGTGCCCAGAGTACGGGATGCTGTGTGAGTGCGCTGCTTTCCCTGCACTTGTCTATATTCTTTGATGCACAGTTATGAACCCTCCCAATGGTATGTATATTGCCAACCTCTGAATCCTGCAAAAAGTAGATCCATGCAGGCTTCATATGTGGCCAACTTTGCACCAGACCTGCAAATGAACTGGCCTGCTGTTAAATCTCAGTAACCAGTTTAATGGTATCCACTGCAGAGCGTAATTTGCTTTCTGACTTTGAGAACATTCAGACATGTAATTGCTCATTTTACTATAGCTGGTATGATAGCTATAGCCGATAAGATAGCTCAGTGGGTTGATGGTGCGCTGCTGTGAGTGATCTGCAGGTTGTAGTTTTGAATCCCGGCAATGCCAACTCAGCCTATCATCCTTCTGCAGTTGATAAATGTGAACCATCACAGGATGGGTGATATGGTATGCATAGTTGTTCGATATAAATCACTTAAGTGCTATATAATAACACATCATTATCATTTGGCCTTTTATGTCTGCATTCAAAGTAATTTGGTAATATTGGCATATACACACTGATATTAACGATACATATGGTGATCCATTCTTGTATGAAATGCATATCACATTAGAGTGATAGTACAACCATATTTGTTGTAGTGTTCTTGGGAACAATGACATGTGATGCCACTTCCTGTTTTGTCAAGGGATGAAAGGTTGTGTTAAATCACTTTGATGTCACTTCGGTGTAGGGTCAAATAAGATCACTTGCAGTGATGTCATCAGAAGTCAAGGGTCGTGTGGTGTCACTTCTCTACCCGTGGCATTTTGGTGACATGACATCCCTGGCTTGTACCATGAAAGTCATGTGGGGTGCATGTGGTTCCAGTGGCGCAATGGCCATTGGGAAGACCGGGCTTTAGAACCCCCTCTTCTGAAATTTTGGGACCGGTTGACTTTACCTGGCTGACCTACAGAGCCGGGCAGGACAGGACGCAGACAATAAACGTTTGCTGCAGCTGCACAGTTAACAAATACCTGTCAATTACTAATGTGAAGCCTTCATTGTTAGCACCTGTACTCAAAGGCATTACTTTTTAGGCAATTGAAATCGTGATGTGGTTAGTACTTGCATGTCAAGGGAGTGAACGGAAGGTTATGGGGGGACAGGACACAGTTCATCCTTCAGCAGTCCTTAAGTGTGTGGTTTCTGACGTGAAGGAGAGAGTTAACTGTTTATAACATTGAAGGTGCACCGGAATAGTCTCATTAGAATATGTAAAGAAGTTAGATGCACCCACACAGGTAAGTTCACCCATTCCCCACAGTCTCTGAAGTTAGCCCCTCTCCTGTCATTTGAAGGGATAGCAACCAACCGGCCCCGTTCCCCCCACACATCCCTAGGCCCCCCTCTGAAATTATAGCCTAGCTGCAGACCTGTATTATTCCGTATCCCCTGATCCTATTCCTATTGTACCCCACCAGCGCAGTAGCAAGAATTGACAATAGGTTATTGATCCAATGTTCAGCATCTGAGCACGTGGGTTTAACGTGTTCATTTTGTGAAAATGAAAATAAGGTGTGAAAGTACACAATGAAAACGTTGCCGAAAACAATTGTTCAGTTAGAGAAAACATACCACAAAAGCAGGACAAAACGTTAGCAGAGGATGGTTTCGATCCATCGACCTCTGGGTTATGGGCCCAGCACGCTTCCGCTGCGCCACTCTGCTGCTGCGTACACAGCGCTGCATTTCTTATATCACTGCATCAGGGACGCCACATTTCCGTGCTTTGGTGATTGACTCAGAAGAGGAGCCCTCCTGACTCATAACAGATCATGGTTGCAGGCACCACCCGAATGCTGAATCGCTCTCAGGCTCCAACTAAGATCCATTAGATCTGACTCAAACAGTGCGATATGATATCACATACTCCACTCTGGTGAAGAAGAGCACATGCCAAACCTTACAGTCTCAGGCAGAAGGAATAGCCGAGTGCTCACTAGACTAACCATGGCTTGGCGTCCCCCAATATCTCATCATATTTTGCTTTCTAATGTAGCCCTGACCTGGTGACCTCTATGGCGCTACGCTCATTAGGAACATGTCAATGTACCTGCTGCAAACTGATGGGGACTGCTTGACAGTTTGCATGAAGGGCCATTCAGCCACTGCCGGTGTCATGCAATACTTGGTATCCCGTAACCTTCCAATAGTCCTTGTCTTCAGGCCGTCGCTGATTGGCTGTATTAGCCTCAGCACCGCCCCCTTCTTCCGAGCTAAGCATAACACGGCGAACCTTGTGTGTTTCCTGAAGGCATTTCTCTGCCTCTTCCGCTTTACAGAATTCCAGAACTCATTCCACAGAGGTCCCGTATTTACATTCCCGGTGTGAAGTACTGCCTGATTGGTTGCCACACATCTGACCCGACGATAAACACATCTACATGTTGTCTTATTCAAGAGAAACACACTTGCATGGTGAAATCGAGGCATTGATTTTGGATACACATGTCCCGACCTCATCCACATAAGGTGTGCCCCAATCAGGTAATCTCGGGTGTGACTGAGACCTTTCTGCAGACCCCACACCACAGAAAGTGAAGACTATAGAAAAATGAATTGGTATTCTGCAGTCTATAAAACGTCAGGATATGAAACTTAAATGACACACTGGTTCTTTTTTTAAAATAAAATACTCATTCAACATAGGGGAACCGTCCTGCATTAGCCGGGAATCGAACCCTGGTCAACTGTTTGGAAAGCAGTTATGCTCTCCACTATACCACCAACACCTGCATGTGTATTATCGCTTTTTCGAAATTGATGATCTTATCACGTGCAACAAAAATCTTGCTTAAATGTAAGAGACAGCTGCAGCTATATATGGCTTTTAATTGGACTATTTCAACCAGTCCAAAAGATACCACCATATTTATATTCAGATATCTACATTATATTTCATATGGAAGACTAACAAAAGAATAACATTAAAACAAAGAGCTCATATGTACTCAATATTTAAATACAATACTGTAGTTCTCCACTTTTCAGAATCATCTATATAATTACTATACATCTAGTCAAAGTATTAGTTATCTAATAATAACATTTCCATCTCGTACACTTCAAACGCATTTTAACATCTTGTCCAGCACTGTAATTCCAGCTGTTTTCACAAATTTTTCGGGGCACATCCTTTTTGTTCAAAACTGGGTTTTTGGGAAAATGCAATCCATTGCATTTTGCACTCAGGCAGCAACGTGCGATGCTTGCAGGTGGAGAGTAGTGTCACTTTTCCTGCCCAATCACCCCCCCGAAAGAAAACGAGATCAACGGGGGAAATACAACTTCACTGCATCCCGCCCCAGTCGTAACGCGGAGATTCGAGGAAACCCAACAACTACCTCCACCAAATCTCGTGCAGCAAAGTATGGATCTATCAACATTAATGTCGTCAGTGACGATAGCAATGGCGCCATTTACAAAGATGTACGAGACTATAAATGATATACTCCGGGACCAGGTGTCTATGCTTACCATAATGCAATCTAAACTGCAATACTTGGAAGGCTACATTATGGGGGCCCAAAATCCTGAATCGGATGGAAGAATGCAAAAAAAAGGCAGGCTGAAACCCGCCTTTGCTGTTGCGCTCATGGATCCCACTCGTCAGTTGATGAACCTGAGAACAAACAATCACAATATTCCAATATATATCAGACAGCTTCATCTGTCACAAAGGACGAAACTGCGAGATCACTAGCTCATGACGAAAGAATCGCCAACATCTCCAACCCCAAACAAGGGGACGAGCCATTGGATGCCATTATAGCCATTCTTGAGGAAGGAGATAATCACATGGTGACGGAAAAAGAAGTAGATACGCTCTGGGCAGCCCAAGAAGCACCTAATCCCTTCTCCTATATCAAGACCGGGGAAAAAGTCTGGAAACCTAGTAAAGACATCAATGCAAAGCCAAAGAACTTTACATTTGGAATATTTTCGCAACAAAACTCCATCGTCAATCGAAATTTGAAGAAGGATGTGAACAGACCAACTGCTTCACTGGCTCCTCAATCACTGCTGAAGCAGCAAAAAGTCGCCGTTAGGAAAAACGGTCCTTCAACCAAACCAGAGACGAAATCTATTGCTCGTATTATCGATGGGAGAGAAAAGCGATCTAATTGTGTGAAGGAAAAAGGGCCCGTTTTTGTGGTAGAGGAGCAGTCGGATTGGAGCATTTTGACAGTGGATGAGATAGGGTTCGAAAATCACCCAAAAAAATCATCAAAGAGAAAGGCACACAAAATGATTACTGACTCTCCTAAAAACGAACCACCACACAAGGTCCAAGTGCACGAAATTCCTGACTGGCCAACAGACGCAACAGTGAAAAACCTAAGATCTCAAAAAGCCGAATCCACGTCTACCATAAATCCAAGGTCTAACGTCCAGAAAGAAAAAAGATCAAACGAGGGACGTAAATACATCACAAATATATGGAAGGAAAATATAAACCGGTCTATTCCGGCTTATACCCGAGGACAGGATGACAAAGGGGAGCGGAAAAAGCCTAGTAAATTTAGCCATGACAACAAAAAAAAGACATCCGATTCCTACCTCCAATACATCACTGAGGTGAATTTGAAAAAAAAAGGAGAAAGTAAATCAGAACAAGATCGAGAGCGGAAAAAAGCAGCAAAACAAATTATAAGTGCCCATATGCTAAGACTGAAAAACATCAACTCAAAGCAAGAAGACATAATCATGAACAGAACTAACATCATTAAAATCTTAACTCAAATTACAAGCCTGCAGCATATTGGCAATAAAGATCTCTGGATAGTAGAACCGAGTACCACAGGGAGAACTGATTATTCCTACATACATTTCTCTTCGGAAAATACCAAACGCTACCTATTGAGAGAATCCGAAAATTTGTTGTCCATGGGATTTGAATTATCAGAACCCAAATGTGCACATGAAAAAGAGGATTTAATTAAACGAAGTGATAGAGACACGAGAAATCAAAAGGCCACCCAACAAACGAGTACTAGATATATCAGTAAAATGCCTCATGCGCAGCCTGTTCAGATGAGCCGAGGACCATACAATTTAGGAACAGGAGCGGTCATACAGAAAGAAAGAAAAATATCTGAGACAAATCTTCAAAAGGAACCTCAACGGGAACAAAACTTTCATCGAAACAAAAGACCTCAGCAATCTAATTGTAATAATCAATCTTCCAACAAAGATGGTAGATTAAGGTCAAACAAAGTGGAATCATGGACATGGCATAGAACTGAAGTAATAGACAGAAAAGACCATTAGCAACGAACGACGGAAAAGAAGACTTCCACATATTTGGGCAAGCTTAAAGTAAAGGAGACACAAATTCCATCGCCAAACCCACTAAGAATTGGTTGTTGGAACACGAGAGGCTTTGCTCATTTAACAAAGGTAACCGATGTTAACCTGGGAAATTTTGACGCACTCTGTCTACAGGAGACCTGGCTAACCACCAAACCTCAACTCGATGGTTATGATATAGTATTCACGTGCGCCAGAAAAGGAGTATCGGGAAGACCGTCAGCAGGACTTATTACCGCCATCAAAGCAGGGTCAGGCCTGGAAATTTTCTAAACATTAAAATCTCCTTACTGGATACAGGCCTCGCTTCTCATAAGAAAACCTTCCACTATGAACCGAAAGGAAAGTATGGTTCTCTTGGTCAACGTCTACTGGAATCCCCAGTTAACAACTAACGAAGATTTCACTAATGAACTTCAAAATGTTTTGGAGGGAGCACAGAAGATACGGATTGACCATAGTACCATCATAGGTGGGGACTTCAATGCCATCTGTGAAGGAATTGGAAATTGCTCTACATCGCTAACCCAAAAGTCTCCCGTACGGGAGAGAGGCAAATTCCTTGAAAAGATCATGGCTGAACGAGATATGCACAACCTGCACTGGCAGCGAAATAAGGCAAACCTGGCAATCCCATCATGGCAAAGAGACGAACAAACAGGAACGATAGATCATATATTCGTCTCGAGAGACATCCTGCCAGAGATTCGCTCCTTTACAATCAGGCCAACAACTTTTAGTGATCACAATCTCTTAGTGGTAGAAGTTTGGGCAGCCAAACCTCAAATGACCCTGAGCGATTTGCCATTGGAGACAACAGAAAAAGGCAAGCGAGTCAAAATATCTGCAAAGGGCTTACGGGAATTGGAAGGCCAATTTGTAGGTTCTCAAACTCTAAGATCGACAGAGCAAAAAAGAAAAGAGATTGACCTGGATTATACACCCTTACTAACTAGGTTTCTAATGGCCCCAGCGAAAGCATCAGCCGTGAAGAAAGATCATTCTCATTCTCATGCATACAGTAAAGATCTAGTAGAGAAAAGGAAGGAGTACAGAAAACTTAAAAGACTAGCACAAAGGGACCCATCTCTAGAGAATAACGAAAACTGGCTAAAATCGGCACGGCTTTACAGAAGCTGGCTTCAAAATCATCGCCATCAGCTGTATTTGAATGATTCCCAGCAAATGCTGTCGACCATCTGCGGCAAAAAGCCTAAAGAGTTCTGGAACTTGATCAAAGGAACACAAAATAATGCTAATGAGAGTATCCAGAACAACGTGGGTGAGGCACGTTGGATCGAACACTTTTCAAAACTATTCGCACCCATCAGGGTAGTGAATATAATTGAAATTTCCAAGAGCGATCGCCACAAAATGACAACCCCATGGTCAATCCCCGACGATAAAGAGTCCATCTTAGACAAACTCAAAAAATTAAACAACTCGAGGGCTCCAGGTCCTGATGGGCTCAGTAACTTGGAACTGAAAAAAATCCTGAGTGTTGGGCCAACATCATGAGTGAGCTTTTCGCAAATTGTAATAGAAAAAGAGCAATACCATTAACATGGCGAAAAGCTAACATCGTGCCCATTTACAAAAGAGGTGCTACTGACGATCCGAATCAATACAGGCTTATTGCCCTCTTGGACGTAATGGGAAAAGTATTCGCGTCTCTGGCCCTAGAGGCGTTCCAAGATTGGACGCGCTCGTCAAAAGTAATGGACCCATTCCAGAACGGTTTTATCAGAAACTCTGGAACATCGACGAACATCCTACTTATGAGTGCTTTAAGGGGAAAGGTTCTTCAAAGTGGTAATCCAATCTACGTTGTCTTTATCGACCTGGTCCAAGCGTTTGACCAAGTAGATAGGGATCGGCTTTGGGCGAAACTGGAATCAAAAGGTTGTCCGGAGTCAATATTAAATCCTATAAAGGCTCTACATCAAGGGACCTCAATTCGAGTTCGCCTGAGTGCAGAAGGTCGACTTTCGGAAGAGATTGAAACAGCTCGTGGAGTCAAGCAGGGCTGCCCTCTGGCCCCATCGCTGTACAACTCCTATATTGCAGACTATGGAGACACCATCCACACGGTTAGACATTTTCCCCCGACGATGGGAGGGGAGAAGACAGATCGCCTATTGTACGCGGATGATATCATCCTGATGGATTTAACACCTTTAGGCCTTCAACGCCAATTGGACAATATGGTATCATATATGTCTGAAAACAACCTGCGTTTAAATAATGCAAAGACAAAAGTGCTCATTTTGGGCAGACCTGCAAAGCAGAATCCTAAATTCACTTGGCATTGTGACGGTAAGAAGCTAGAAAGAGTGGAAGCCTTTAAATATCTTGGGATTACAATTAGCAACGACAAAGATGAAAAGACCATGCTTGAAACACTCTGGGTAAAGTTAAAAAATCTCACAGCCCAAGCTAAGGCTGTGGATAAGAAATACGGTCGTTTCTCGATCGTTCCTATCGTGAGATTTTACAAAGCCAAGGTCGTTCCGGCCTTAATTTACGGCATGGATGCAATGTTGCTGGCTCCGAATACCATCTGGGAGAAATTGGAAGCTTTCTTTTGGCGAAGGGTCCTTGGCCTAGCCCAATCTACACCTATTGCACTAATAAGACGAGAGTTATGTACTTCCTCAATGTTGGCAATAAAATTGAGAGCCACCTTGATGTTATACCGCAAGGTAATAAATAATCCAGAAGCCCGAGTATTGCACCTCATACGGAAAGAACTTTCTGAGGGCGACAATCGGACGCTTGTAACCTGGGAACAATCTAATCGGAGAATATTGGAAGTACTGGACCTGCCTGTTGAGACACTCATACACAATCCAAATCGAGTGTTGAAAAAACTTTTAGAAGCCGACTGGATCCATACCCAAGAAGTGGCTTGGTTGTATTCCATCACAGCAAAGTTACCAACTGCTCCAATGAAGCTTAATGCCACGCGTGGTTACTTACTCAGGTTCCCAGATAAGAATCTTAGTCGTCTGTTTTTAAGATTCAAGCTGAACCAAATAAAAACCAACGAGATTTTGGCTATGCGTAATCAAGTACCATTGAGCACCTGCCACTTCTGTCAGACTATAAACGTCATAGAAAGCACAAAACATCTACTAATGGAATGTTCTAGTCTAAAAACGGAAATAGCCACGTTTCTTGCAGTCCCGCTGAAAAACTATTCAACTCTCGATGAGGATAACCTCTGGTCACTGCTGACGAGTGGGAACAACACTAGATGTGTTATAGGAGTAACACTTTTTCTTAAATCCCTGAATCTCGAGTAGGAGGAATTCCTACTATGTATTTGATACACCGGATTTTGGACAGAAGGGGAAAAGGGGAGGGGAAAAAAAAAAAAAAGATTAAGAACAAAGAACTGTTTTAAAGGAAGTTTGCTGTCTGGTGTCTGTAGACTACTTATGTCTTATTTTTGTAAAAATTGTGATACAATTAAAACAAACAGGAAAAAAAAAAAAAAAATAGTCCCACCCATTCTAGGTGCAATCATCACTGGATCATGACGCTGAAGTTAGCTACTTATTCGGCCAGCTTCTTATTCAACGGCTGAATGAAAATAGCTTATTTCAATTTCGTTATTGCAATTTAGTTTTGGGGATTCTCTGTTTTTCCCCAGAAATTCATATTATGGCAAGATCAGTTGACTGCAACTCTACTGAGATGTTTGAATGAGTAACTACCATTTCCCATTGGAAATCCCATTTGGCTGACAAATCTCATGATTGCTCCTCACTCGCAAGGCATCCCTCCATAAGATTCAGGTGTATTGAGGCTGAGCCAAACACTATTTTACGAAATGAAGGGTGTGCCACATGCTACTCGATGGATTCCTATGAAATTATGTCCCAATAAGTAACCAGTTCTTTTCTACTTCAAAATCAACTCGGCTCACAGATATCGATGTTAATAGGCACACATTGGGAAGCCCTCTACCTAAATCTTGTATAATTTCCCTGAGCCAAGCAGGAATAGTCAAGCTAATTGGCACCAAAAATGGCACAATCAGTTCAATGCAATTCTACTGAGATAAGCTGAATGAGGAACTTACATTTCCTATGGGAAAATCCATTTGGCTCAAATATTTCTTTATTGCTCTTCGCTTGCAAAGCATCCCTCTATGAGATTCAGATGTATTTAGCCTGAGTCAAACACTATGGCCCTGATTCATAGAATGTTCTGTGTGCAAAACCCTGTTTGTCGATTCATAGAATCCACTGCCAAGGACTTTTTCGTACTCTGCGGGAACTTCGCGCAGGCTTGGCACATTTCCTTCCGAACCAGAAACACAAAACATAGTGTCGACAGTCCTCATTTTGAGAAGGGCTATGTTATTAATCCATGGCTCATAAACTATGTTGTGTATTTAATACTGTGACAAAAATATTATTTGTAATGCTTGTGCATACACTTTTATGTTGATATTATGCTTGCTGTCACCATTTTCTGTTTTTGTTTTAGAATAAACTCTGTTTTAACTACATGTGTGCTTACACTAGTGCAGTCTAATTATGCTACATTAACTTTCTGGTTGGTGTGTGTCAATACTCACCAAAGCGCCCCAAGGGTGAGGTAGCTTGGACTCATACTTTCTCCTATAACACAGAGCAATAGTACGAGGGACGAGAGTAGCAGGCCGAAAACCCCAAGGCTTCCCTAATGGAGGTTGGTGCCTTCAACAGACCACGACGGACACGTGGAGAACGCCAAATCTCACTAGTGAAGATTGCTTTGTGTTCCAAGGATGCCAGCGACCCTCCTGGGTGAACGGCAGAGTTATATAGGCAAGGTCAAGCCTTTGGTACTAACCTTGACTCAAAAATCGGAAAACATCAAACAAGAAATAGGCACACACAGTCGATGAGTTGGCAAGTGACCTGAGAGACCTGTGTTTGTTAAAGTGAATAAAGTAGCAACATCATATCACAGTTGAAGGCTGCACCCGTGTGGATGACACGCCTAGAAGGCAGATTTGTGAACTAACTTTGATGTAAAGAACAGCTGTAAAATCAGTGATAATAAGTAATGGAGTGCTCTGGTGAATGCAAGTAGACCACTCAAAAGTCTCTGTGAAAGATACTTTGTCAAAAGTGAGAAAGCGAATTGACAATGAAAGTAAAAGGAAGAAGATCCATTTCTAGAGAAGGGAAGAGTGAAAGTAACACAGTGAACTTTGAATCAAAGTGGTCCCGCAGTGGTTTGACAAATAAGCCACACACATGTTGAAGTATATATACCTTTCTTTGATGCTTTCAATGGCAATTATGTTGAAGCCCATATTGCTATAATGTGTTCTGGGCCCTTCCCGGTTACAAATGGGAACTATTTGAAGGAATGGTTAAATGTCAGCTCAACATGTCCCATTTCTTATCTTAACTAAGCCCAGCATTATGAGGTGAACATGGCCAGTAATAGCCCACTAGTCAAGGAGGAGCAAGTACAGCTGGGACCTTGCAAGGGCACAGGGCCATATACACAGAGGTTCAGGGCGAGAGTGGTACTGACAAGGAACTCTGCTCGAAGGTGAATGGGGCTCACGGGCTGAAGTCATTCAGGCTAGTGAAAAGGGAAGGGCAGAAGTTAGAACCAAAAGAGAAGATAGTGGCTGTTGCTGGTTCTGAGAGCAGAGAATGTGGGCGTACACTGTTGGATTCAGTCTGCATTCCCTGCATCCTGATTGCTCAGCGCCATCACGTTGGGTTCGCATTTTAATATAACCTCCATGTTTGTTTGCATCTTTCCCAGCTTGTACCAGGGACACCATTGGGAGGTCACCAGTGGACGCCCCTGCAAGCCCCGAAGTCTACATTGCTACCCCTGTGGTCTCCCTTGATACCTCTAAGAAAATGTAATATAAGAAAGAATAGGAATAACAAATAATGTGTCTTTCTGGAATACTATACAATAATTGCTAGACTCATTAATGGTTTATTTCAGGCACACTTCAGGGGGTGGGTCATAGATTTAATCTGTTCTTAAACACCTCAAATTCATAATGTAGACAAAAACTTCCAAAAAGCATTTAGAGTAGTATATTCATTTTCGAATATATATTTCGCTTTTCGCAAGTGGCAGTCGTAGCATGCTTTTTTTGCAAGTATCCCTATTACGATCGTCACAAGTCATTCCATCTTTGTGTCCTCGGTCACTTGACAACATGCTTGTGCCTAAAAGCTTGTGTACAGTATAGATAAAATGTCTGTTGATTTCTTTGTGGCACAATGAATGATTTGTTGTAATGTGTCTATCTTTCCTATCGCCCTGGCATGCTGTTCAGGATGTTTGTTTGAATGTATGAGGTAACGAGTGCCCAGAGTACGGGATGCTGTGTGAGTGCGCTGCTTTCCCTGCACTTGTCTATATTCTTTAATGCACAGTTATGAACCCTCCCAATGGTATGTATATTGCCAACCTCTGAATCCTGCAAAAAGTAGATCCATGCAGGCTTCATATGTGGCCAACTTTGCACCAGACCTGCAAATGAACTGGCCTGCTGTTAAATCTCAGTAACCAGTTTAATGGTATCCACTGCAGAGCGTAATTTGCTTTCTGACTTTGAGAACATTCAGACATGTAATTGCTCATTTTACTATAGCTGGTATGATAGCTATAGCCGATAAGATAGCTCAGTGGGTTGGTGGTGCGCTGCTGTGAGTGATCTGCAGGTTGTAGTTTTGAATCCCGGCAATGCCAACTCAGCCTATCATCCTTCTGCAGTTAATAAATGTGACCCATCACAGGATGGGTGATATGGTATGCATAGTTGTTCGATATAAAGCACTTAAGTGCTATATAATAACACATCATTATCATTTGGCCTTTTATGTCTGCATTCAAAGTAATTTGGTAATATTGGCATATACACACTGATATTAACGATACATATGGTGATCCATTCTTGTATGAAATGCATATCACATTAGAGTGATAGTACAACCATATTTGTTGTAGTTTTCTTGGGAACAATGACATGTGATGCCACTTCCTGTTTTGTCAAGGGATGAAAGGTTGTGTTAAATCACTTTGATGTCACTTCGGTGTAGGGTCAAATAAGATCACTTGCAGTGATGTCATCAGAAGTCAAGGGTCGTGTGGTGTCACTTCTCTACCCGTGGCATTTTGGTGACATGACATCCCTGGCTTGTACCATGAAAGTCATGTGGGGTGCATGTGGTTCCAGTGGCGCAATGGCCATTGGGAAGACCGGGCTTTAGAACCCCCTCTTCTGAAATTTTGGGACCGGTTGACTTTACCTGGCTGACCTACAGAGCCGGGCAGGACAGGACGCAGACAATAAACGTTTGCTGCAGCTGCACAGTTAACAAATACCTGTCAATTACTAATGTGAAGCCTTCATTGTTAGCACCTGTACTCAAAGGCATTACTTTTTAGGCAATTGAAATCGTGATGTGTTTAGTACTTGCATGTCAAGGGAGTGAACGGAAGGTTATGGGGGGACAGGACACAGCTCATCCTTCAGCAGTCCTTAAGTGTGTGGTTTCTGACGTGAAGGAGAGAGTTAACTGTTTATAACATTGAAGGTGCACCGGAATAGTCTCATTAGAATATGTAAAGAAGTTAGATGCACCCACACAGGTAAGTTCACCCATTCCCCACAGTCTCTGAGGTTAGCCCCTCTCCTGTCATTTGAAGGGATAGCAACCAACCCGCCCCCTCCGTACCCCCCACACATCCCTAGGCCCCCCTCTGAAATTATAGCCTAGCTGCACACCTGTATTATTCTGTATACCCTGATCCTATTCCTATTGTACCCCACCAGCGCAGTAGCAAGAATTGACAATGGGTTATTGATCCAATGTTCAGCATCTGAGCACGTGGGTTTAACGTGTTCATTTTGTGAAAATGAAAATAAGGTGTGAAAGTACACAATGAAAACGTTGCCGAAAACAATTGTTCAGTTAGAGAAAACATACCACAAAAGCAGGACAAAAAGTTAGCAGAGGACGGTTTCGATCCATCGACCTCTGGGTTATGGGCCCAGCACGCTTCCGCTGTGCCACTCTGCTGCTGCGTAAACAGTGCTGCATTTCTTATATTACTGCATCAGGGACGCCACATTTCCGTGCTGTGGTGATTGACTCAGAAGAGGAGCCCTCCTGACTCATAACAGATCATGGTTGCAGGCACCACCCGAATGCTGAATCGCTCTCAGGCTCCAACTAAGATCCATTAGATCTGACTCAAACAGTGCGATCTGATATCACATACTCCACTCTGGTGAAGAAGAGCACATGCCAAACCTTACAGTCTAAGGCAGAAGGAATAGCTGAGTACTCACTAGACTAACCATGCCTTGGCGTCCCCCAATATCTCATCTTCCTTTTGATAGGTCGGATCTTTTTGTGGGCTGACAAGCATGCTGTTATATTGTGGCGCAGGCCTGCTTCAACGTCCTGTGATTTTCCTCTGGTGCAAATGCAGTGACTGGCAGTTTTTCCCTGGCTCCTCATCTCTATCTTCTCGGAGGTGTATGGGACGGGTGGGTTTCGGCTTCCTGGGTAATGGGCTCCTTCCGGAGGGGGGTATCAGTTGCCGTTCCTGTCTCCTCCTGTCCAGGTTTGCATGGTTAGGACTTTGGTACCCAGCTCATGGTCCAAGTAGTTGGCCATGGGATCCGTTCTTTCCGAATGGTTGTTGTGGGTTACCGTCTTGCCCGTCCTCTCCCTGTTCAGGGTCAAGTTTTCTACTTGCGGCTGTTCCTGGTCCCTATGCCTTCTAGAATGTGTCACCTGCTTATGGGTCTCAAGGCCCTGCACTGCTTGTCCAGACAGAAGGCTTCAACGTGGGGGTTTGCGGAACGTACTCTGGATGTTGTGCAGGGGGGGCGCTTGCTGGCTGTTCTGGGCTGGGTTCTCAGAAGGCAGTATGTCTCGGCTTGCCTGTTGCTAAAGTTGCGGGGCACGTGGCGTCTTGCGTGTGTTCCAGTTCCTTGAGTCCGTCGTCAGTTACGTCCCCTGGTGTCTTATACTCTCTCCCACTGGCTCCCGACGTCTCGGCTTTCGTAGTTTTGTTTTCAGTGTCCCCAGCGCTGCAAGTCTCCTTCTATGGTGGTGGGGGTTTCCGGTCTACAGGCTGAGGTGTGCATGGTCCTTCCTCTAGTGGCCTCTCTTACTATCGACGACAGAAGAATGTGTTGGGGGGGTCTACTTTGGGGGTCCTCTCAGCTCAGGCGTTGTGAGATCTGGGGAAAGCCGGCGATCATCTAATTGGCAAGAGTTGTGCTATTGTCCAAGCTCTGGTGTACTTCGAGGAGTTGCTGGACGGTCGGCGGTTTTGGTCCGATCGGACAGTACGACGGCCTTGGCATATGTCAACTGCAAAAGGGGTTCCAGCCGCTCCTTGAATGCTCTGGCAGCGCTGATAGGCACCTGGGAGGAATCTCATCTAGTGTCTCTGGTGGCCTCACGTATCAGAGGGGTGGACAATGTTCAAGCAGATCTTCTCGGACGCCGGTTTTCACTCCTCTGTGGAACTGGTCCTGTTGGCCCAGGTCTTTGCGGTGACCTGTGTCAGATTAGGGTCCCTGGTTCTAGACCTGTTTGCATCCCCGGCCTCAGCAGAAGTTCCCCTCTTCTGCTCTCGGTTCCAGGCCGAGGGGATTGGGGGATGGACGCCCTCTCTGTACAGTGGCCTTGGGGTTTTCCTTTATGCCTTTCCCCCTATTTCCCTTCTGCCCCGGGTGGTTTGGCGCATCAGAGTGTCCAAGGTGACTGTGTTGTTGTTAGCTCAGTTCTGGCCCCGCCGGAGTTGGCTCCCCTCTCTGTTGGAGCTTCGGTCCTAGGAACCTTGGCTGGTTCTGAGGTGGCCGTGTCCCCTTCAAGGGGATCTGCGGTTGGAAGTCCGCCGGATGCAATGGGCAGTGTGGCTATTGCTCAGTCTAGGTTGATATCTCAGGGGTTTTCAGATCCTGTAGTTGAGTCCATAATGGATGCTCTTAGACCTCCACTCTGAAGGTGTTCGGCAGGCAGTGGGGCCATTTACGAGACTTGTATGGCCGGTCTGGGATCTCTGCTATCCTTCGATTCCTCCAGGAGGGGTTTTGACAGGGGCCTGGCAGTTTTTTTCAGGCTTCGCTCTCAGTGGGCCTCCATGAAATTCCTTTTGGGGGACTCTGATGGTCACTTGGATGGGGAGGTGTTGGCGGGGAAGTTGCTCCAGGGTTTTTCTTCTTCCCGTCCTTTTGCTGTTAAAGGGCTTCCCCCTTGGGATCTCCCTCTTGTATTACGGTTCCTTCAAGGGCCTCCTTTTGAGCCCTTTTCCGAGATTCATATCAAACATCTTACACTGAAATCTGCTTTTCTTATTGCCTTCGTTTCTGCCCGTAGGCTTGGGGAGATTGGGGCTCTCTTATGTCACCCTCCTTTCTTGAGGGTGCTGCCAGACTCGGTGGTGCTGAGGTGTGGTCCGAAGTTCCTACCATAAGTGGTATCTCGATTTTCACACCTCTCAGGATCTGGTTCTCCCTGACTTCTTTCATGATCCGAGAATGCATGAGGAGGTGGCTTGGCTTAACATTATGTCCGGCGGGACGTGTTGAAGTATTTGGCTAGGTTTGCTTTTTTCCACCAATCTGATAGTCTTCTGATTGCTTGTGGACCTTGCTTGTGGTCCGGCTGGGGCTGGGCATAACGCATCTGTGCTTTCCATTTTCCGGTGGTTCCGGGTTGTGATTTCCAGGGCCTATGTAGCTTCTGGCCTGCCTGTGCCTGCACGCGATCAGGGGCAGTCCGCAGGGGTTTGGCGGCTTCCTGGGCCGATGCAAGGAGGGTTTTCTCTGCAAGAGATTTGTATGGCTGCCGCCTTGGCTGGTCTAGGCATTTTCATCAACCACTATGGGTTGAGTTTCTCCCACTCGGGGGTTGGTTCCTTCTTGGTTGTAGTTTTTGTCTGTGGGGATGTGAATTAAGAGTTATTGTGGGTGTGTTAGCTGCACTGTTTTTAGCTCTGTGTCTCATTGGGACCTTTTCCCGTTGCTGCTTTGGTATACCTCATGAAGTAAGTACTGGGACGAGGAAGAGTGGACGTGGTGGTAATGCTCTGATTACTTACAGGTAATCTTCATTACTCATAGTCCTACTCTTCCTCTTCACAGTACTGACGACCCTCCTCAGCCTCCCTGCGGGGAAGGTCCCATGCTCTGGCTTGGTAATATGAAACTGAGTGACGTGGATGTGGGGGAGGAGTTATAAGAATTTAAAGAAATAGAAGAAGGTCCTGTGTCGGAGGCAGGGGCCTCATGAAGTAAGTACTATGACGAGGAAGAGTAGGACTAGGAGTAATGAAGATTACCGGTAAGTAATCAGAGCCTGTCCCGACCTCATCCACATAAGGTGTGCCCCAATCAGGTAATCTCGGGAGTGACGAGACCTTTCTGCCGACTCCGCTCCACAGAAAGTGAAGACTATAGAAAAGTGAATTCATATTCTGCAGTCTATAAAACATCAGGCTATGAAACTTAAATGGCATACTGGTTCTTTTATTAAATAAAATAATGTAATAAAAAAGTAACGTGATGTGTTTGCCGGGAATCAAACCCAGATCAATTGCTTGGAAGGCAGCTATGCTCACCACTATACCACCAACATTTGCATGTAGAATGATTGTTTTCCTAAAGGGATGATCTTATCATGTGTACCTGAAAACTTGATTTAATATGAGACAGTTACAGCTATGTATGGCTTTTAATTCGTCAACTTCAACCTGTCAAAAAGATACCATCATATTTATATTCAGATGACTACATTATATTTCATATGGAAGACTAACAAAAAAATAACATCAAAACCAAGAGCTCATTTGTACTCAATATTTAAATACAATACAATAGTTCTCCACTTTTCAGAATCATCTGAATAAATGCTATGCTTCTAGTGAAAGTATTACTTGTGTAATAATTAACATTTCCATCTCGTACACTTCAAACGTGTTTTAACACCTTGTCCAGTACTGTAATTCCAGCTGTTTTCACTAATGGTTTGGGGCACATTCTTTTTGTTAAAAACTGGTGTTGCGAGTGACTAAGGGCAGAGTCTCCTTTAAGAAGAAGAGGACACAGGACAGTGGGAGGGAGCGGGAAGAGGGAGGAAGGAGAGGGGCAGGGTAGGAGGAAAGGCAGCGTGGAGAGAGATGAATAAAGAGAATGTCAAGGTAAAGCGGCTCCCGTGTGGCGTGAATATGTTATATATGTAGAGACCCTGTGAGGGCCCAACAACTGGCAACGAAGTGATTCGTCCCGCGCTGTGAAGATGGTGGGCAAAGTGAGCCCGGCAGAACGAGGGGCGAGTGTGCCCAACACCCTCGAGAGCACTAGGTGAAAGTGACAGCCTCGTAGGGCCAGCAGCACCGGGAGGAGCGACGGTGTTACGAACATGCCAGCAGTGTGACGGCGTACACAGCAGTGTGCCAGCAGGGACGAACAATGAGGAGCCCAGCAGTACGCAGGCAACACAGGTGCACTGAATGGGTCAGGAACACCCAGCAGCAGCAGGACGGTGGTAGAAGAGTACCCCGGTCGCAGGTGTACTGAGAAGGAAAATCCACCCGGGGAGCAGCTGACAGTTGTATGACGTGCAGGACACCCGGGCAGAGGCAGCAGCGGGAAAGCATCACGGAGAAGAACCAACGGATGCCATGCTGCGTGGCTGGAGGAGGGTTCCCACACTGCGGAACCCAGCAGTATCCCTAACGGAGGTGTGCCCAAGGCATAGCAGGAGAATCATCGGAAGGGCAAGTGCGCTTAAAGGAGCAGTGCATGCGAACCCGGCAGCCCCAAGGGCCCATGGACCAGCCCAGCGGCGACATGCGCGAGGAGCAGCTATTGTTGAGGAAGGAAAGAGAGAGGACGGCCGGTACTCACGCCTAGGGGAGGAACAGCCAGTGAGTACCAGCAGATAGACCACGGCAGACGATGGGTAAGCACCCACACCCACTCGCCCCGAGGAACTGCTCATCCGCCTATGCGCTACATGGGTTGCAGCATGCCCTACAGACCCCACCCAATAATGACCCTAGGGACAGCGGCACAGCGTGACTGCTGGCACGCAGGGGTATGAAGGTCCACCACTGCCAAACCATACCACTACAGGCCGCCAAGGCCGCAACTGAGCCTGCACCACCCGCCCAAGACCATACACAATCTGAATAAGCCACAGACGGTGGCCCACCTCAAGCATCACCCACGTCAAGGACCACATACAGAGCGGCATCCCAAGGATCTGCACCCAGCGCCACATACCTCCAGCAAGAGCACGTGAGCACACGCAAGCCCCCAGCAAGGATCATGCTCCGCCACCAACAGCCCGCGCGCTGGCCCATCAGCAAAACCAGCCTGAGCACACGGACCAGGGAAAGGAAACGAAGAGGAAACATATTTACGGCCAAATAGCCACCACCAACTGGGGTAGCCTTAGGCACCACACTAAATGCGTGCAGAGGGCCAAGGAATGGGTGCCCAACACCCGAAGTAGAAGAAGATGCGCCACACAGGCCACACTACGCACAGACAGACCACTGCAGAGCACGAACAGCAACACAGTGCACTGGCCTAACACACAAAGTGAACATCCACCACAACCCACCCACATCTGGGCCACGACCACACCTTAGGAGGCCTGCAAGACGCAACGACGGACAACGCTATCGCAAGGACCCCTGCCACAACACCCCCACCATCATGGTCGACCAAGCGCAGGTGGCTGCAGACGCAGGAGCACCTGCCCTGGCCAAACTTGGACCTGCATCATATGCCACCTTATGCAACGGCCCAACCCATTCATATTGAACCCGCATCACAACCAGGGACAAAGATGGGAAGACTGGGTAGAGGAGTTTGAGGTCTTCCTAGGAGCAATTGGGGGACAAGACCTACCCAACAAAATGAACATCTTCACCAACCTGCAGGAAAAGAAATAAAAGACGATTCCATCACAAGAAAGGACCACGTACCAACGGCTTCTCACAGCAGTCAACAACAGGCTGATAGTAGGCTCCAACAAGGACTATGAATGCTACGCATTCAATCAACACGTGCAGCTTCCACATGAATCCATTGAAGAATTTGTCATCCGCCTCCAGAAGAACATTATGTGTTGCGACTTCACCAACTTCGATGATGAGGAGGCAATACTGCTGAGGATCATAGAAGGGTGCACCTCGTCACCGCTCAGGAAACACCTCCTCAAAAAGCCCCTACCCCTAATGAAAATACTGGACCTGGCAAGAACGTACAAGCAAGTAGAAGCACAGACAGCCGCCATTGAAAACAAATGTGACTCCATTGCGGCCATCACGGTAGGACGGACAGAATACTCCAGGTCGACAGGACGCTGGAGGAGAAGAAGACTCAGACGCTACCAGCACCCAACCCCGAGCAACACACAATGCCGCAAATGCAGAGTGAGGTCCCACACAGATGGTCATGCCCGGCCATAGGACATAGATGCCAGCGATGTGGCCAAGAAGACCACTTCATGGCGATGTGCAGAGTGGGACTGCCTACCAACTTTGCAGGCCAACCAGCACCACCACCAAGCCTACCCAGACGACCGGAACAATTAAGTGGGCCCAACGAGTGGCCACCGCCCCAAATAAGATACCAGATACCACTGATAGTACGGCTGGACATCAGGAAGACCATCAAGGCCAATGACACCTACCCACCCAGACCGGGCAGGCATGAACACCCACTCTACCCAGAAGTAAGTAGCCCACAGAGATACGGACTGGGGCAAGTATACAGCACACAAACCCCACCCGTCCCGCGAGACAAACGCAAGTCATGCAAATACCCTGGACCCCACGAGATGCCGTACTGGGGGGGTACGTGGAAACCACAGTAAATGTCAGCAACAGGCAATGTTCTCAAACCAGAGAGGAAGCATACCCCGGGGACAAACGCCAAGCCTGCGTAGTCCAGCGGGGAACAGCACAGCTGGTACAGCCAAAAGGGCAGTTACACTGCGACCCAACCCAGAGAGACCGCTGAGTACTCGCTGCCATCCACATGATACCAAGTCCCGCCATGGGGAAAATTCGTCTCAGCCATCGGACAGCACTACAGCGCGCCCTCATCAACATCCACAATAGATCATTCGAAGTCACCCAGATGAAGGACCACACACCTGAGCAAGACGTGGGAGAGACAAGGAAAGCCAAAGAAAGGACATACCGTTCAGATCCCCTCCTAGCCACAGAGGACAAAGAACAAGTGCTAACAGCGATAAAGGACCACAGCGAAAAGACGCCAAAAGCCTCCCTCCTCCATGAATTATACCTAGAGGAACCTGAGAAAATGAAAGAAGGAACGATCAAGATGGAAGGAGAAGAGAGCGGAGAGACATACGAAGCACTGCAACAACGAGGAAGTGCGAGCGAGACCCGTGAGCCGCCGAATAGGCCCCATCAAACAATATAGAGACCCCAGCGGCTGATCGAACAGATGTAGCCCGGGAAGTCTCATGTTAAGTGGGGGGGAGGTGTTGCGACTGAATAAGGACAGAGTCTCCTTTAAGGAGAAGAGGACACAGGACACTGGGAGGGAGCGGGAAGAGGGAGGAAGGAGAGGGGGAGGAGAGGAAAGGCAGTGTGGAGAGAAATGAATAAAGAGAAGGTCCAGGGAAAGCGGCTCCCGTGTGGCGTGAATATGTTATATACGTAGAGACCCTGTGAGTGCTCAACAACTGGGTTTTGGGGAAAATACAATCCATTGCATTTTGCACTCTGGCAGCAACGTGCGATGCTTGCAGGTGGTGAGGATTGTCACTTTTCCTGCACAAATAGTCCCACCCATTCTAGGTGCAATCATCACTGGAGCATGACGCTGAAGTTAGCTTCTTATTCCGCCAGATTCTTATTCGCATTCAGAAGTTAGCTACTTATTCATCCAGCTTCTTATTCAACGGCTGAAAGAAATTAGCTAATTTCAATTTCGTTACTTCATTTTAGTTTAGGGTATTTCCTGTTTTTCCCCAGAAATTCATATTATGGCAAGATCAGTTGAATGCAACTCTTCTGAGATGTCTGAATGAGGAACTACCATTTCCCATTGGAAATCCCATTTGGCTCACATATCTCATGATTGCTCCTCAATCGCAAGGCATCCCTCTATGAGATTCAGGTGTATTGAGGCAGAGTCAAACACTATCTTACGAAACGAAGGGTGTGCCACATGCTACTCAATGTATTCCTATGAAGATATGTCCCAATAAGTAACCAGTTCTTTTCTACTTCAAAATCAACTTGGCTCACAAATATAGATGTTATTAGGCACACATTGAGAAGCCCTCTACCTAGTCTTGTACAATTTCCCTGAGCCAAGCAGGAATAGTCAAGCTATTAGGCACCAAATTTGGCATGCGCAGTTCAATGTAATTCTACTGGGATAAGTCTGAATACGGAACTAGCATTTCCTATGGGAAAATCCATTTGGCTCTCAAATCTCTTTGTTGCTCCTCATTCGCAAGGCATCCATCAATGACATTCAGATGTAAATAGCCTGAGCCAAACACTATATCTCACGTAAGGAAGAGTGTACTTCATGCTACTCAATGTACTCCTATGAAGAAAGGTCAGAATAAGTAACATGTCATTTCTGTGAGAAACCAAAGGGTATCTCACCTGCTAGTCCTCTGGGACTTGTCATCCAGGTGGCCAGGACATGATCATCGCTTTTGGATCGAGTGGCTGGGGGTGGACCAATCTGGAAGGATCACCTGGGTGAGGGTCTTCGGGGAGTGGGGGTGAGATAGCCGATGGCAAGACGTAGTACTCACCCTTATTTTGTTTATCAAACCCATCTTATGTTTTGGGATGCTCCAATGTCCCAAATCCCCCCACCCTTTTTACACAAACACTGTCCCGAGGAAGAGGATGACTGAGAATAATTACACTGATTTTATACATCGTACTGGCCATGTCCCGATAATTGCGTCAGGCAAAGTCAGGCACTTAATCCTAAGTGCATATACCTGATACAAATTAGCTCTTCCCACACGAATAAAAGGCAGAAACCAAAGACACACTCTGAGCAAGGTGAAATACGAGAACGATCAGAACTTCCAGGACGGAGGCACACAGAGCAACAGTCCAAGGGAAGAGAGCAGCAGGCCGAAAACCCAAAGGCTTCCCTATTGGAGGTTGTTGCCTTCAACAGGCCACGACGGACGTGTGGAGAAGGCCAGATCCCACAAGTAAAGATTGCTTTGTGTTCCAAGGACGTCAGCGACCCTCCTGGGTGAACGACAGAGGTATGGAGGTGAGGTCAAGCCTTTGGTACTAAACATGACTCAAAAATTGGAAAACGTCAAACAAGAAATAGGCACACACAGCCGGTGAGTTGGCAAGCGACATGAGAGACCTGTGTGTGTTAAAGTGAATAAAGTAGCAACATCATTTCACAGTTGAAAGCTGCATGAGTGTGGATGACACACCTAGCAAGGCAGACCTGTGAATGAACTTTGATGTAAAGAACAGCTGGAAAATCAGCAATACTAAGTTATGGAGTGCTCTGGTGAAAGCAAGTAGCCCACTCAAAAGTCTCTGTGAAAGATACTTTATTTAAAACGAGAAAGTGAATGGACAGTGAAAGTAAAAGGAAGAAGATTAATTTCTATAGAACGGAAGAGTGAAAGTAACACCGTGAACTTTGAATCAAAGTGGTCCGGCAGTGGTCTGACAAATAAGCCACACACATTTTAAAGTGTATATACCTTTCTTTGATGCTTCTAATTGTAATTATGTTGAAGTCCTTATTGCTATAATGTGTTCTGTGCCCTTCACAGGTTGAAAATGGGAACTATTTGAAGGAATGGTTAAATGTCAGCTCAACATGTCCCATTTCTTATCTTAACTAATCCCAGTCTGCATTCCCTGCATCCTGATTGGGCAGTACCATCACGTTGGGTCTCATTTTAATATAAAGTACATGTTTGTTTGCATCTTTCCCAGCTTGTACCAGGGACATAATTTGGGGGTGACCAGGGGACCCACCTGCAACCCCTAAGGTCTCCCTTGCTACCCCTGTGGTCTCTCTTGATACCTCTAAAAAATGTAAAATAAGAAAGAATAGGAATAACAAATAATTTGTCTTTCTGGAATTCTATACAATAATTGCTGGACTCATTAAAGGTTTATTTCAGGCACACTTCAGGGGGCGAGTCATTGATTTAATCTGTTCTTAAACACCTCAAATTCACAAGGCAGACAAACACTTCCAAAAAGCATTTAGAGTAGAATAAGTGTTCATTTCAGATTATGTATTACGCTTTTCGCAAGTGGCAGTTATTGCATGCTTTTTTTTGCAATTATCCCTGTTACAATCATCATAAGACATTCCATCTCTGTGTCCTCGGTCACTTGACAACATCCTTGTGCCTAAAAGCTTGTGTACAGTGTAGAGGAGTGTTTGACCATAGCACATAAAGTGTCTGTTGATTTCATTGTGGCACAATTAATGCTTTGTTGTAATGTGTCTACCTTTCCTATCTCTCTGGCATGCTGTTCAGGATGTTTGTTTGCATGTATGAGGTAACGAGTGCCCAGAGTACGGGATGCTGTGTGAGTGCGCTGCTTTCCCTGCACTTCTCTATATTCTTTGATGCACAGTTATGAACCCTCCCAATGGTATGTATATTGCCAACCTCTGAATCCTGAAAAAAGTAGATCCACGCAGGCTTCATATGTGGTCAACTTTGCACCAGACCTGCAAATGAACTGAAACTCTTTAGAGTGTTACATTGGCTTATTCCCAAGCGCCCACAAATAACTGAAAAGGATGGCAAATGACTCCCTTTACAGTGTTCAGAAACTCCACATCTTATGGTTTATTATAAGATATTCTGGTGCCCTTTGTGATTACACGTGTTTCGATGACTAAATCATCTTTTTCAAATCAGGGCTATTCGTATTACAAAATGTTTTTTATAATTTGATAATTTACACATGTTAACCACATACCATGATATTCCCATATTGACAGCATATGAGAGTCATTGATTTATCAAGTAAAAAACATGCAAGTCAACAAATTTTTGAAATCAGAAATACACAAATTAAAAACGATGAAATAAAATTAAATTAAAGAATGGCCGTTTTAGGGAGGGGTGAAGGATAGGAGTGTTAGGGATTGAAAAAACAATTCGATAAGAAAAAAGAGAAAATGGTAAGTTAAACCACAAATTAACTTAAGGTTAAATTTCACTAGTACTTTTAAATAATAACTGAACAGGTGTTCATATAATGGTCCATGCACTTCTTTATTTTTATATTTTATTTTTTATTATTTATTTTTTTCGTTATTCTTCTTGATTTACTTTTAATTATTATGGTGTCAGGTACTACGCACACATCCATACCTAATTGCACTGTTGCCCACTAGTATTCTTAATGTCATGTGAATCATTTCATGGGTTAAATCCCAGATCCATCTACAAAAAACAAAAGGAATTGTTGTTGGGAAGAATGTACGTCCTGTTGTATGTTTACATTAACCAAATTTGTACTGGCTTACGTTTCTTAATTCTCATAGTTCCCATAAAGAAAGAGTAAAAATCTTTAAATGGTTATAAAAGTATTCTATGAGCAATTTCTTTCCTTTTTTTCTCTTGTTGTTGTAGGCTGGCCTCCACGGTAAACACAGCAAATTTAGAGCGTTAAATTTACAGGCTTCAGTTTTCTTGCGTTTTAAGCACACACTTTAGTAATTGTTCAGAAATGTTCCACGTGTTCCCGCGTGTGCGAGATAAACCAGACCCCTTCGTATTTCTAGCCCCCCCATGAGCTAGGCTTGGCATAGACAAGGACTCATAACGGACGAGGAAAGCCACTTCTTGGATATCAAACAACCGACTTTACCAACAATATACTTTCTACCCAAATTTCATAAGAAGTATGAGAGAATCCCGGAGGGGAGACCAATAGTAAGCGGAATTGGCTGGGCGACTATGAACATGGCACAATACATTGATGATATTTTAAGACCCTTGGCAACTCAAACTAAATCATATTTAAGAGACACAACATCGGCAATCAATAAACTATCCACAATAAAATGGCAAGAGGGCTACCTATTAGCCACGTGGGACGTAAGATCCCTTTACACCTCCATTAGACACGATACTGCCATAGAAACCATAGACTATATTTTTTCAAAAGAAACAGCTTCTCATTTTCAATCAATAAATATGCTAAAAGAAATGTTACTACTCGCCTTACAGAACAATGTATTTGTATTCAATGTAAATTTCTTTAGACAAACCCGAGGGGTAGCGATGGGGATCAAGTATGCCCCGGCGCTTGCCAACCTAAAAATGGCTATGTATGAAGACAAACACATTTACACATAAAACATATGAATCCAATGTGATATTATGGACACGTTACATAGATGATGTTTTATTGATTTGGAGAGGGGAAGAAGAAGAACTAGATAATTTCAGGAAAAGAGCTAATGCCAATGAGATGGGAATTGAATTTACTGGCATTGCCAATCGCAAAGAAATTGATTTCTTAGATCTGAACATTTGCATTTCAGACAACTCAGTTAAAACAAAAACCTTTAGGAAGAACACAGAGGCCAACTCAACCCTATATGCTACAAGGTGCCATCATAACGCAGTAATCAGAAACATACCAAAGGGAGAATTCATCAGAGCCCGTAGGAATTGTACTGAACAAACAACCTTCAAAGAAGAATGCAAATTACTAACGCAAAGATTCAGAAGGAGGGGATATGGCAAGACAACGATAGCGAAAGCACAAGAGAAAGCTATGAAATTAGACAGAGAAAGTACCTTAGCCACTAACACAAAATTGGTTAAAGAGGAAGGAAAAAATAAGCTTCATTAATACCTACTGTGCTGATAACAAAGTTCTGAGGAAAATTCTAAAGAAAAATTGGTATTTACTCCATTTGGATCCGAATGTGAAGAAATACATTGATGATAACCCAACTATAATCTACAAACGGGCAAGAACGATTAAAATTTTTCTGAGTCCTTCACTTCTTCCACAGCTGAAAAAGGATAATACAATAACATGGCTTCCAGCACTTCCTAAAGGCTTCTACAAATGTGGCACCTGCACAATGTGCAAGTATGCACTGGACAATTCCACAACCTTTAAGGACATGTATGGTGTCACACAAAGAATTGAAGATTATATAAATTGCAAGACAAAATATGTGGTGTATGCCATCATTTGCCAATGTGGAGAAATATACATTGGTAGTACCATTAGGGAACTCAGAACTAGAATACGGGAACACCTATCAACCATTGGAAGTCAAGCAACAAACCTACCATTAGCCCAACACTGGCAGAAGAAACATCAGATGGATGATAAAAAAGTGTTGAGATTTGTTGGCCTGAAAAAAGTAACCTTAGGCCCAAGAGGCGGGGAACAAGAACTAAAACTTAGGCAACAAGAAGCTGAACTGATTTGCAAATTTCGAGCTGTAGTGAAAGGCCTCAACACAGACAATGAGAGGGCCTCCTTTTTATGAATAATATGTGTGTTCACGCACTGAGAAGAGCATTGACTGAAAATGTATTTGTTGATATTTGCGGATTAAGAACAAGCATGTTTTAATAATTAGAAAATGTGCAAATGTATAAATTGCTTTGTGTTAACCATCAATACAGACTTAGAGAATATATCAATTCATTTGTATTGAATAATAAAGAACTACTTTCAACTGGAACTGACAAAGTATGGGATATATGGTATCAGGGAAGTCATACGTGCTATCAGACAGGTTTTCACACATTTACAGAAAAGCGTAGACATAAAATCCATTCATAATATATCGCAGGGACTAGAACTGAAATACTGTATTAAACAAGACCGTAATTTTGAGCAGCCCAGGAAATGCCGCGGTACCAGTAATTGAGAAAGGACTATAGATCATGTGGTATTAACTAGCATTAGTAACCTATTAAAAGAAAAAGAAAAGTAACAGACAACTATTAGGCTATTATTTTCAACAAATGCCAAATTAGTAACTGTACATTGTAAATCGGATCACTCTTTGCAACTAAAGAGGTGAATTCAGGATCGGAACCATGGGAAAACATGTGAAATCAGTTAGTTCTCCCACTCCAATATGGCCGTGCGCAACTACGGTGAAACGAGACTGAGTTGCCAGGCAACCACAGCGTAGCATACAATAGTCTGGTGGGGACGCCGTAAACACAAGGACATTTTGGCACGGGACGCAGTGAAGGAAAGGTAAGCCCGCTCATGGGGGGGGCTAGAAATACGAAGGGGTCTGGTTTATCTCGCACACGCGGGAACAAGTGGAACATTTCTGAACAATTACTAAAGTGTGTGCTTAAAACGCAAGAAAACCGAAGCCTGTAAATTTAACGCTCTCAATTTACTGTGTTTACCGTGGAGGCCAGCCTACAACAACAAGGGAAAAAAAAGAAAGAAATTGCTGATAGAATACTTTTCTAACCATTTAAAGATTTTTACTCTTTCTTTATGGGAACTATGAGAATTAAGAAACGTAAACCAGTACAAATTTGGTTAATGTAAACACACAACAGGACGTACATTATTCCCAACAACAATTCCTTTTGTTTTTTGTAGATGGATCTGGGATTTAACCCATGAAATTATTCACATGACATTAAGAATACTAGTGGGCAACAGTGCAATTAGGTAAGGATGTGTGCGTAGTACCTGATACCATAATAATTAAAAGTAAATCAAGAAGAATAACAAAAAAATAAATAATAAAAAATAAAATATAAAAATCAAGAAGTGCATGGACCATTATATGAACACCTGTTCAGTTATTATTTGAAAAGTACTAGTGAAATTTAACCTTAAGTTAATTTGTGGTTTAACTTACCATTTTCTCTTTTTTCTTATCAAATTGTATTTTTCAATCCCCAACACTCCTACCCTTCACCCCTCCCTAAAATGGCCATTCTTTAATTTAATTTTATTTCATCGTTTTTAATTTGTGTATTTCTGATTTCAAAAATTTGTTGACTTGAATGTTTTTTACTTGATAAATCAATGACTCTCATATGTTGTCAATATGGGAATATCATGGTATGTGCTTAACATGTGTAAATTATCAAATTATAAAAAACATTTTGTAATACGAATAGCCCTGATATGAAAAAGATGATTTAGTCATCGAAACACGTATAATCACAAAGGGCACCAGAATATCTCATAATAAACCAGAATATGTGGAGTTTCTGAACACTGTAAAGAGAGTCATTTGTCATCCTTTTCAGTTATTTGTGGGCGCTTGGGAATAAGCCAATGTAACACCCTAAAGAGTTTCATTTTCCAAAACGGAGGAGAGGAACCAAGGACTCCGTTGTTACTTTTCCAAGTGACCCTGAAAAGTCATAACAGCAACCAAGGGCGCTGAGGTCCACCAACAGGACAACCCCACCGAAAGAGTTCCTCGAAAGATATACTGCAAATGAACTGGCCTGCTGTTAAATCTCAGTTACCAGTTTAATGGTATTCACTACAGAGCATAATTTGCTTTCTGACTTTGAGAACATTCAGACATGTAATTGCTCATTTTACTATAGCTGGTATGATAGCTATAGCTGATAAGATAGCTCAGTGGGTTGGTGGCTTGGTACTGTGAGCGATCTGCAGGTTGTAGTTTCGAATCCCGCCAACTCAGACTTTCATCCTTCTGCAGTTGATAAATGCGAACCAACACAGGTTGGGTGATATTGTATGCATATTTATTTGATATAAAGCAATTAAGTGCTATATATAACACATCATTATCATTTGGTCTTGAACGTCTGCTTTCAAAGTAATTTGATAATATTGGCATATACACACTGATATTAATGATGCATATGGTGATCCATTATTGTATGAAATGCATATTACATTACAGTGATAGTGTAACCATATTTTTTGTAGTGTTCTTGGGAACAATGATACGTGATGCCACTTCCTGTTTTGTCAAGGGATGAAAGATTGTGTTCCATCACTTACTGGTATGTCACTTCGGTGTAGGATCAAATGAGATCACTTCCAGTGATGTCATCAGAAGTCAAGAGTTGTGTGGTGTCCCTTCTGCTACCCGTGGCATTTTGGTGAAATAACATCCCTGGCTTGTACCCTGGCCATCATGTGGGGTGCATGTGGTTCCAGTGACGCAATGGCCATTGGGAAGACCGGGCTTTAGCACCACCCCCCTGAAATGTTGGGACCTGTTGACTTTACCTGGCTGACCTACAGTGCCGTGGCAGGACAGGACGCAGACAACAAACGGTTGCCGCAGCTGCACAGTTAACAAATACCTGTCAATTACTAATGTGAAGCCTTTATTGTTAGCACCTGTACTCAAAGGCATTACTTTTTAGGCAATTGAAATCGTGATGGGGCTAGCACTTGCATTTCAAGGGAGTGAATGGAAGGTTATGGGGGGACAGGACACAGCTCATCCTTCAGCAGTCCTTAAGTTTGTGGTTTCTGACGTGAAGGAGAGAGTTAACTGCTTATAACATTGAAGGTGCACTGGAATAGTCTCATTGGAATGTGTAAAGAAGTTAGATGCACCCACACAGGTAAATTCACCCATTCGGTGGGTTTGCCCCCAGATGGCCCCACAACTGCCTAAAACACTGTAAAAGTGTTTCAAATGGCTTTGTTAGCGTGCTCAGCGCTCGAGTCCCCTTCCTCCGTCACCCCTCCTTTCCCAGTCCAATCCTGCCTCCCAACCCTCCCCGGCACCCTGATTGGTCTCCTGGACCAAAAAAAAAAGAAGGAAACAAACCCAGCGAGCGTGGCGTCCTCACCATCACCATCACTCTCCAGGAGGATGCCCACGGTGAGTTTGCCCCTAGATGGCCCCACAACTGCCTAAAACACTGTAAAAGTGTTTCAAATGGCTTTGTTAGCGCGCTCGGCGCTCGAGTCCCCTTCCTCCTTCCCCCCTCCTTCCCCAGCCCAATCCTGCCTCCCAACCCTCCCCGGCACCCTGATTGGTCTCCTGGACCAACAAAAAAAAGAAGGAAACAAACCCAGTGAGCGTGGCGTCCTCACCACCAGCATCGCTCTCCAGGAGGATGCCCACGGTGAGTTTGCCCCCAGACGGCCCCACAACTGCCTAAAACACTGTAAAAGTGTTTCAAATTGCTTTGTTAGCGCGCTCGGCGCTCGAGTCCCCTTCCTCCTTCCCCCCTCCTTCCCCAGCCCAATCCTGCCTCCCAACCCTCCCCGGCACCCTGATTGGTCTCCTGGACCAAAAAAAAAAGAAGGAAACAAACCCAGCGAGCGTGGCGTCCTCACCACCACCATCACTCTCCAGCAGGATGCCCACGGTGAGTTTGCCCCCAGATGGTCCCACAACTGCCTAAAACACTGTAAAAGTGTTTCAAATGGCTTTGTTAGCGCGCTCGGTGCTCGAGTCCCCTTCCTCCTTCCCCCCTCCTTCCCCAGCCCAATCCTGCCTTCCAACCCTCCCCGGCACCCTGATTGGTCTCGTGGACCAAAAAAAAAGAAGGAAACAAACCCAGCGAGCGTGGCGTCCTCACCACCACCATCACTCTCCAGGAGGATGCCCACGGTGAGTTTGCCCCCAGGTGGCCCCACAACTGCCTAAAACACTGTAAAAGTGTTTCAAATGGCTTTGTTAGCGCGCTCAGCACTCGAGTCCCCTTCCTCCTTCCCCCCTCCTTCCCCAGCCCAATCCCGCCTCCCAACCCTCCCCAGAACCCTGATTGGTCTCCTAGCCACATATTATACACCCTCCCAGGGCAGCCCTATGCCCAGCAGCCCCTGTGGCTAAGGGCCCAAGGCCAAGGGCGGCTCTGACATTAGCGGCTCCAAGATATGTCTGCAGGTGTCAGCAGGGGAAGCCACCAGGCACCGACAAAACTGTAAGTGCTGGCATGGGTGGGAGGGTAGAGCAATTACTCTACTTCAGAAAGCTCCTGCCACTCTAACGTACCTTACAATGGCCTAGACTTCTACAGATTTACACCATGCATTATTAGAGAGATATGTGACCATCAGCCTAAACCTAGTCATGGTTGGACAGCAAACACTGCCTGCAGTATAATTTAACTAGTACCATACCCCGAGAAAACCACAAAGTTTAGCCAAATGTGATTGTTAGCATTTACCACCCTAGTATGGAGTTCTGAACTTTAGAAGTGCATTTAGAAGAGGAATCTAGAAGTGTGCCAAATAACCTCTTTGTGAAAAGTTGAATTTAGAAGTGTCCCCAATAGCCTCTTTGTGTAAAGTTGAATTCAGAAGTGTTCCCAATAGCCTCTCTGTGAAAGCTGAATTTAAGTGTCCCCAATAGCCTCTTTGTGAAAAGTTGAATTTAGAAGTGTTCCCAATAGCCTCTCTGTGATTCTAGAAGTGTGCCCAACAGCCTAGCTGAATCTAGAGGTGTGCCCAGTAGCCGCTCTGTGGATTTAGAAGTGTGCCCAATAGCCTCTCTGTGAAAAGTTGAACTTAGAAGTGCATCTAGAAGATGATTTTAGAAGTGTGCCCAATAGTATTTTGTGAAAAGTTGCATTTAGAAGTTTGAATCTAGAAGTGTACCCAACAGCCTCTTTGTGAAATGCTGAATTTAGAAGTGTCCCCAATAGCCTCTTTGTGAAAAGTTGAATTTAGAAGTGTCCCCAATAGCCTCTTTGTGAAATGCTGAATTTAGAAGTGTCCCCAATAGCCTCTTTGTGAAAAGTTGAATTTAGAAGTGTCCCCAATAGCTTCTTTGTGAAAAGTTGAATTTAGAAGTGTCCCCAATAGCCTCTTTGTGAAAAGTTTTATTCAGAAGTGTCCACAATAGCCTCTTTGTGAAATGCTGAATTTAGAAGTGTCCCCAATAGCCTCTTTGTGTAAAGTTGAATTCAGAAGTGTTCCCAATAGCCTCTTTGTGAAAGGTTGAATTTAGAAGTGCATTTAGAAGATGAATTTAGAAGTGTGCCCAATAGCCTCACTGTAAAAGCGGAATTTAAAAGTGTACCCAATGGACTGGCTGTGAATCTAGAAGTGTGCCAAATAGCCTCTTTGCGAAAAGATAGATTTAGAAGTGTGTCCAATAGCCTATCTGTGAAAAGTGGAATTTAGAAGCGCATTTAGAAGTTGAATTTAGAAATGTGTTCAATAGCCTCGCTGTGAATCTTGAAGTGTGCCCAATAGCCTCGCTGTGAAAGTTGAATTTTGAAGTGTCCCGAATAGCCTCTTTGTGAAAAGTTGAATTTAGAAATGCATTTAGAATATGAATCCAGAAGTGTCCCCAATAGCCTCTTTGTGAAAAGATAAATTCAGAAGAGTGCCCAATAGCCTCTCCGTGAAAAGTTGAATTTAGAAGTTGAATTTAGAAGTGCGCCCAATAGCCACTGTGTGAAAAGTTGAATTTAGAAGTGCATTTAGAAGATTAATTTAGAAGTGTACCCAATAGCCTCTCTGTGAAAAGTTGAATTTAGAAGCGCATTTAGAAGTTGAATTTAAAAGTGTACCCAAAAACCTCGATGTGAATCTAGAAGGCGCCCAATAGCCTATCTGTGAAAAGTGGAATTTAGAAGCGCATTTAGAAGTTGAATTTAGAAATGTGCCCAATAGCCTTGCTGTGAATCTAGAAGTGTGCCCTATTGCCTCTCTGTGAAAGTTGAATTTTGAAGGGTCCCCAGTAGCCGCCTTGTGAAAAGTGGAATTTAAAGTGTACCCAATAGCCTCGCTGTGAATCTAGAAGTATGCCCAATAGCCTCTGTTAAAGTTGAATTTAGAAGTGCATTTAGAAGCTGAATTCAGGAGTGTGCCCAATAGCCTCTCTATGATTCTAGAAGTGTACCCAACACCCTTGCTGAATCTAGAAGGGTGACCAGTAGCTGCTCTGTGAATCTAGATGTGTGCCCAATAGCCTCTCTGTGAAAAGTTGAATTTAGAAGTGTCCCCAATAGCCTCCTTGTGAAAAGTGGAATTTTTAAAGTGTACCCAATAGCCTCGCTGTGAATCTAGAAGTGTGCCCAATAGCCTCTCTGTTAAAGTTGAATTTAGAAGTGCATGTATAAGCTGAATTTAGAAGTGTCCCAATAGCCTCTCTGTGATTATAGAAGTATGCCCAACAGCCTCGCTGAATCTAGAAGGGGGCTCAGTGCCCAGTAGCCACTCTGTGAATTTAGAAGTGTGCCCAAATAGCCTCTCTGTGAATTAAGAAGTACGCTCAATAGCCTCCCTGTGAAAGTTGAATTTAGAAGTGTACCCAATAGCCTCGCTGTGAATCTAGAAATGTGCCCAATAGCCTCTTTGTGGAAAGTTGAATTTAGAAGTGTTCCCAATAGCCTCTTTGCAAAAAGTTGAATTTAAAAGTGACCCCATAGCCTCGCTGTGAATCTAGAAGCGTGCCCAATAGCCTCTTTACAGAGATTGTCTGAAAGGGCACGTATGAGCGTGCCTTGGTTGAATTTTGAAGTGTGCCTAATGTCCTCTCGTTACAAAGTTGATTCTAGAAGTGTATATAACACCACCACTCTGGCATAGCGGGATTTGACAGTGTCCCTAATAACATCACAGTGCCAAAGTCTTGAAAGTCTACCATATATAGGGTGAGCGGATGCCCTATATATGTGGATGGAACGGGTGAAGGGTGTGGATGGAACGGGTGAAGGGCGTGGATGGAACGGGTGAAGGGCGTGGATGGAACGGGTGAGGTGTGTGGATGGAACGGGTGAGGTGTGTGGATGGAACGGATGAACTGACGTGGAACAGGTGAAATAGTAGAACGGATGAAGTAGGGGAATGAACGGGTGATGTGTTTGGAACCGGTGAAGTGGGTGGAACGAGTGAAGTGGGTGCAATTAGTTAAGTGAATGGAACGTGCAAAGATGACGTATGTGGATGGATGATGCATGGAGTAAGGATAACATGGGTAAAACGAATGAAAGGAGCAGTGTGAAGATGACTTATGTGTATGGATGATGCATGGACAAAGGATAACATGGGTAGAACGAATGAAAGGAGTAGTGCATAAAATGATTGAAGTACATGGAACGGATGGGAATGCATGGAACGGATGGGAGTGCATGGAACGGGGGCACGGAACGGATGGGAGTGCACGGAACGGATGGGAGTGCATGGAACAAACGGGAGGGCATGAAACGGGTTGGAGTGCACCGAGCGGATTGAGTGCACAGAATGGCGGGACGTACATGAAATGGTTTGGAGGGCATGGAACGTCTGAAAGAGCATTGAAAGGAACGGTCTGAGTGCTTGAAACAGTCATAATGCACGGAACAGTCAGAGTACATGGAACGGATGAAGTTCATGGAACTATTGGAGTGGGCGCGATCTCTAGCACCTACAGTAAACCACCATATTAACATCTCCACGCTTACTCTCTTCTCTACACCACCACTCAAATAGAACACAGCGATACTATGACACCAATCAGTATAACTGTTCTCATACCAACATCTGCCTCATACTCCCCATCACTCTAACTAAACACTGCTGGTTACACCCCCCGCAGCCAAGCGTTCTCCTCAGGCCTAACGCAGCCACGATCGGTCTGGATAATTCCTGCCAGAACGAACACATACTATTGACCTCTCAACCACCACACCTACTGCTAAGAAGCAGCTATTACACGAATGCCACTCCAGCTGCACACATATCCGGTGCTCACACGCACATTTGACTCCCTCTACTCTCTCTACTGACTTGAACTTCGGTTCCCAAGGGCGTTCAACGTACCAGCGCCTTCAACCATACCAATGGTATATAAGGCGCTATATAAATGCAAAGTAACATAACATAACATTCCCACAGTCTCTGAAGTTAGCCCCTCTCCTAACATTTGTAGGGCTAGTAATCCCCCACCCCCTACCGCAGTGTTTGGGGACATCCTTGCCCATCACCCCCAGCTGTGCAGCGCCCCCCACCAGCAGTAGCAAGAGCTGACAATGGGTTATTGATCCAATGGTCAGCATCTGTGCACGTGGGTTTAACATTGTAGTTAATTTGTTGAAAATGAAAATAAGGTGTGAACGTTGCCGAAAACAATAGTTCAGTTAGAGAAAACATACCACAAAAGCAGGACAGGACGAAAACGTTAGCAGAGGATGGTTTCGATCCATCAAACTCTGGGTTATGGGACCAGCACGCTTCCACTGCGCCACTCTGCTGCTGGTAAAGAAGCCTGCATTTCTCATATGACTGCACCAGTGACGCCATCTTTCCATGCTTTGCTGTATGACTTGGAAGAGGAACCCCCATGACACAGCACAACAATGCAATATAATATGACATACTCTACTGTGGTGAAGAAGAGCACATGGCAAAACTTACAGTATAAGGCGCTGAAGGTCACTAGACGAACCATGCCTTGGGGTCCCCCTATATCTCATCATATGTTGCTTTAATGATGCGTTGACCTGGTGACCTCTATGGAGCCATGCTCATTAGGAACATGTCAATGTACCTGCTGCAAACTGATGGGGACTGCTTGACACGTTGCATGAAGGGCCAGTCAGCCACTGCCGGTGTCATGCAATACTTGGTATCCCGTAACCTTCCAATAGTCCTTGTCTTCAGGCCGTCGCTGATTGGCTGTATTAGCCTCAGCACCGCCCCCTTCTTCCGAGCTAAGCATAACACGGCGAAGCCTTGTGTGTTTCCTGAAGGCATTTCTCTGCCTCTTCCGCTTTACAGAATTCCAGAACTCATTCCACAGAGGTCCCGTATTTACATTCCCGGTGTGAAGTACTGCCTGATTGGTTGCCACACATCTGACCCGACGATAAACACATCTACATGTTGTCTCATTCAAGAGAAACACACTTGCATGGTGAAATCGAGGCATTGATTTTGAATACACATGTCCCTACCGCACCCACATAAGGTGTGAGAAACATCTGCAGCTACTTAATGGCTGTTAATTCAACAACTTCAATCTGTTTAGGTCTTGGGGTCAAAAAAGATACCATCATATATATTCAGATATCTACATTATATTTCATATGAAAGACTAACAAAATAATTACATTAAAACCAAGAGCTCATTTCTACTCCATATTTAAAAACAAACAATACTGTAGTTCTCCACTTTTCAGAATCATCAAAATAAATGCTATGCTTCTAATGAAAGTATTAGTTGTGTAATAATTAACATTTCCATCTCGTACACTTCAACTGCATTTTAACACCTTGTCCAGCACTGTAATTCCAGATGTTTTCACTAATGGTTTGGGGTACATCCTTTTTTGTTCAAAGCTGGGATTTTGGGAAAACAAATACAATCCATTACATTTTGCAATCTGGCAGCGACGGACGATGCTTGCAGATGGAGAGAATTAACCCAACAGTTTTGGCTTTTGTGTAGGCATGGGATAGGCATGTGTCTGGCACATCCATAATGTTACCACCTGGCCATAAATTGGCAAATGCTGGAAAATGGTGCAAGCGGTTGCACATATGATGCCAGGGCCTGACAAACGCAACACCCTTGACTTTCCCAATGATTCTCTTTAACAGGACTTTGGATGTGTGGGCGCACATTCTGCTAATAAACCAAGTGGCTAGAAGCACACTTCGTTAAGATACGTTTAATGCACCATTAGCACATTTACGGCTGCAATTAAGGCATTAAAGGTCAGAAGTATGGACACTTCACAGACCACAGTTTGATGTTACTGCATGATAGAGCTAGCTCAAGGAGATCCTAGGCGGGTGTGTTTTGGGCGGGAAGTAGCAGGTAGTGGGTGGGAATGGTCATAAGGATTAGAATGGCCATGGGCAGTCAATGGGTGGATAAATAACCACTCACACACATTCCCTCCTCGCATTTCATCTCTCCACTGTCCTCATTTTCCATAGGAATAGTTTTGGCTTACAAGCAGTGCTTTCGGCGCTACCTAATCGCTAAAACTAAATAGCAATTCTGGGCACAGATAGTCCCCTACAATGATTTACGTTGTAATACAATAATTGCACTGTGACTTTCAGCCTGACTCCTGCATACGTAAGGCGCTTAAATGAGGAAGACAGTGGCGGGGACAAGCCTTTCCTTGGTAGTGGAGGAAATTGCCTGGTGTTATTGAGGGCATAGGTGCCAAGCTCTATAGTTCCATGTGTGTCCAACTTTATGATGCAACATACGACGAAAACAGTATAACAGGAGGTTATGTCAGAGGCTATGTCACACAAATGCACATCACAATTTAGTGCCCAGAGACCAAGCAAATGGCAGTGGTTTGTGGTATAAACCTCAGAGAAATTACATCACATAAAAAGGTCTTCTACTCAAACCAATCGGGGGGCTAGTGTGGTAACAAACAGGTTAGGGAATCTCTAACTGCCCAAAGAAATCAGTAGGCTTGGCAGCTGGCTTGCAAAGAGGCTGCCTGCACCAAGCACACTAACGTTGGAGGCACTGCTGCCCAATGAATGCCCAATCTCTGTGGCTAGAGGCATAGACGGGGTAGGTCCTCAGCGGGCAAGGCGTTCCCAGATTCTGTAGATGCCCACGCAGCAGCACTGTGTGGGCATTTACAGATGTTAATGTCACTGCGGTTGGCCCAACTACATTAGCTTCAGACTGCACTTGTTAGACAATCATGGCTACGCCTCTGTACATGGCCCAAGCGAGCACCAACACCCAACCCAAGTCTATAATTATCCCTGGCACTGACAGGGCCAGAAGGTGGCTACACCATGCCCGAGACCGCCAGACCTGGGATATGGAATGTTAAGGGTGAGTGTGCAAAGGAAGCAGTCTATTGGGGAGCAGAGTAAATTATCTAGAGGAATCCATGTTTGCGTGACTATAGGTGCCTCTGTTATTTTTCATGCGTGGATGTTCCTCTCCTCGCACTGAGGATAAGGCAGGGGTGCACTAATATACTAACATTCCCAGCACTCATCTTTTTATGAGAGTTCAGGTGTGAAGATAGAAGGTTACTCACTAGGTATGCTGGGCTTTAAGTTATTGCAATTGTATTCAGGACTTTCAACTCCAAGAGCCTTTTGTGAAATAAAAAATCAAAACATACAACACCATGCAACAACATCAGATACAATGCACTATAAAATCGCAGAAAAAAAAACATATTAAGAGCCTGTAAGATGCGAAACTAAAAAAATAAATACAACTGATCCTATACATTTAATAACATTTTAAAATATTGAACTAGACTTATGCTTTTTGGAAACCTGTTTAAGCTCACAATGAACCATTGTCACTATAAAGATTGTCTCGTATATTGAGGACACCCTTAACCGTGGGAGTTCCTTCCCACCCCAATCAAGGAGCCCTACAATTCCCGCTTACGTTGTTTAGCGCTGAGCATACTGAAGACTCATATAGAGTCACACAAAACTCAACACTCCCCCCCCCGTGCCCAAAGCGAGCTAAAAACCAGGCCGTGGCATAGGAAATATATTCATGGCAAATCATCCAAAAAAGCACCCAGATACCTCAAGGTGTGGCGCGCTGTACAAATAATAAACAAACAAACGCTAAACCGACATGCACCACCTTCTTTGTGGCTCACAATTAAACTTCTTGTTGCACAAATAAATCACACTAGTTGGTTGGGAAAACCACAAATCACAATACTTTATACAGATTTCACTTCAAGAAATAATCTAACTGATTAATTAGAAAATCAACGTATATGTAGTGCTGTGCAATTCTGATTTTCCTGTGTGCTTAAAAGACTAGCAGTTTAGCTTACAGATTGGTATGAATGCATATGGCAATTATGATTTCACCCACACTTTTGCTTTAAAATAAACACAGGATGATTTAGCGGTCTGTTTTTCCAGACCCCCTTCATTTCAAGGTCTGTGTTGAGGAAGATGGACAGTAAAAATTGGAATGCTTTAAGAATTGTGGATGTTCAACCCCACTCCACTTAAAGGCCTGTGTTAGGGGAATTCAGACAGTAAAAATTGGGATGATTTAAGAATTTTGGATTTTCATCACCCCTCCACTTAAAAGCTCTGTTAGGGGAAGCTGGACAGTACAAATTGGGATGATTTAAGAATTTGGGATTTTCAGCTTCCCACCCCCTCCACTTAAAGGCCTGTGTTATGGGAAGTTGGACAAATAGCATTAACCAATTAAGTTACAGTCTATAGTTTTCAGTTTACACTGGGAATGAGCTTTGTTAAGTTCAAATTTTAACAAAAATCACCCTGTGGGGTTCTGCCAAGGGGAATAATTAAATTAACATTTTTAGTTAAATAGGCTAAGGATCTACAACGTTTTGTCACCCCCTCCCCCCACTATAAAGGAAAAAGATTTAAGGCAAACAGACTCCCCCACCTTTTGGCATAAAATGTCTCAATTCTACTTACATTTAAACCCCCTGTTTGAGTTCAGTAAGGCCAGCTGCATTTCAGGACCCTCTTGGAGCAGTGGGTAGGGGTCCGGTCTCTCCACTCTCAAGGATGGTCCCCTTCTCTTAACCACAGGACCCAGTCAGCTTATAAGGCTCCCCAGTAATAGACAGCTCCCACCACATGTAATTCTCCGTAAAAATCTCCTTTTACATTTTCTTTTTTTATTAAGCGCCAGGCTATTATGCAAGTCTATGCAAAAAGGACAAGCATACTAGTCTTTGGCACTTAAGGGGTTAATTACACTGTACAAAGAAAAACACATACATTCATCATTCAATAAAATATTTACAAGATAAAATTGAAATACATGAATGAGCTAAGAATTCATTGGAATAAGTAAAACATTGCAGCCACAACATGTGAAGTTTCTGCAACATTATATCTGTGTGTTTCACTAATACTGTTAGCCTTGGACCAGGTCTCTTGCTATCTGAATACAATTTTAATGAAATTTAGCCCTTTAGCATCTCCAATCTTTTTGTCCACCAATAACCAGATGTGATACGCAGCTGCTGTTACTTGCAGAGATTTGGCACCGTAAAGTGTGTTCCAGTACTGGTCAGAGGTATGGGCAGACAATTCATAATAGACCTTCTCGTATAGGTTAGAAAACAAAATACATTGTGTGCGAAGATGCTTCCAGGATTTGACAGCTTGGTCACAAAAGTGAGATAGACGATCATCCATTTGGAGACTTAACCAGGCCCCATTGTTGTCAGACACCGGGAGAACTTCTAAAAGCACAAATAAAATAAAGCGTAGCAGTTGAGGAGTGTATAATTTGGTCAAATAATTACATGCAGTATTGAGGTCCAGCCCCTGGGTAGAATATAGCACATATTTATGCTTTTTAGCCAAATATTCAATAGATTGTAAGCAATCATAATCTTTCAATTTCCTCTCAAAATTAGACGCATACACTACCTCAACTGACTCTGGCAGTGCATTGCCTGCCTGAAACACTTGTGTACGAACGCGATACAAATAAAATATCATATCATATCATTCATACCAATACACAGTGATTTAAAACCATTTTGCATGTTCTGAAACCAAATACTGCGCGAGTAGCATTGAGAATGTCGCATAATTAGGCTTAAAAGTCTTCCTTTCTCTGGGTCATTGAAATGGATAGAAGCCCACAATTTGCACACAACCAAACTCCATAGTAAATTTAAAGAGGGCAAACCAAGTTCCAATCGGATCACTTTTACCTAATGCATCCGGTAGGCCCAATAAAGATCTTAGAAGTTTTCCCTCAAGTTTTTTGAGCCAACACGCCAAACCCTTTAGTAGTGTTTCCAGAGCATACAGAATCCCCGGCCCTGCCGATGTTCTGTATGTCATGAGTTTGGCCTCGATGGATCAACCTCCTTGTCTATCAATGACATTTTTTAGCGACAGTCGTTTTGTCCAAGCCATGGAAGCAGTCGCATTTGCATGGCATGAGCTGTTGCATCTAGAAGATATGTACATGCTTACATATTTGTAAACCTCAACGTCTTGCAGACTTGACCCAGCCAGACGCCAAACAAACCTCCTCCCCCGATGTGCCCCTTTGCCAATGGTCATAATCTTAGTCTTTCCAATATTTACGCAAAGGCCATTGAGATCGGCATATTATTTCAAGGTATGAAGTGAGCATTGGAGACCCATTGGTGTGCAATCAAATATTATGGTATCGTCAGCATAAGTGATACAATTGATCTTCTTATCACCATAGCTGGGGGGGATCATTGTGTGCAGCTTTAAGTCTAGATACAGAGTCTGCCACATATAGGTTGTAGAGCAACGGTGCAAGTACGCACCCTTGATTTAGATCTATGTTAGTTCGAAAAGCTTCAGTAAGTTCTCCATCTTGGGATAGCCTCACCCTTACCACACTATTGCTGTACAACAGCTTGATAAAATATAGGCGAGAGGGTTCGAGGCCCCAAGTGCTTAACGTTTTCCACATTCTTCCTCTAACAACAGAGCCAAAGGCAGAACTATAGTCCACAAACTCATATAGAGATTGGATCCGGGATTTCATAGTGTCAGAAATAAGAGTAACAAGCTCCCAGATGGAATGGATTGTGCTGAGGCCCTTCCCGAAACCAGTCTGTGTAATGTTCAGATTAGAATTTGAATCTGCCCATGTTGCAAGCAGCTCCTGCAAACAGCATGAGAAAATCTTCGATCTACTGTCCAACATGGCCAGTAATCTATAGTTATCTGGGTTGGATCGAGGTCCTTTCTTATAGACTGGGATCAAAACTGATTACAACCAAGTGGGAGGAAAGCTGCCAGTCTCACACACATGCAAGAACAAAGTCCTCAGCAAATCAGCCCAATACTGAGGATATTTCCTAAATACCACGTTACTAAGCCCATCAGGCCCAATAGCCCTTGATGATTTGGACTTCAGTATAACTGAAAAGATTTTGGCCTCCTTCACATGGTGCCAAACCAAAGAACCGGTCATAGAAACGCATATGTTTGAGAAATTACTTTTGCCCAGTAAGTCTTTGCAATATGTACAGCCCAGGTGGTCTCAGTGATATCACATATTGCCAGATCGGATTTTACAGATCTAAAAGTGCAAAGTAGAAACCAAAACGTCCTGGTATCACTTGTCCTTAGTTTTCTATCTACAGATTGCCAGTTTTGTGAGTTTTCATTATATTTGTATTCACCTAACCAGTTTTTATATCTAGATCTGGCTAACATTTTATATTTTCTTTTTTCCTTCATAGATACAAAATCATTCCTATTTATTATTTGGAGGATACCATTGAACTCTTTCATCCTCTAGACTATACCCCAGTCCTAAAGTGGCCCTTGCCTTCCTAGTTGATTTCTCCTGAAAACCTAAAATCTGCTTTTGGTGTTTCCTTTTGGCTGTCAGATGGTCATTTTTAACAGCTCTCCCTTCTCTCACAGAAGATCCCCTTCATATACCAGTGAAGAAACCATCAAGATCTCACAATTGGGCAGTAACCGGCCAGAGTTCTCGCAACCAGGATTGGACAGTTACCGTTCTCTCTACTCTGAAGTCCAGCCTCTCTCTATGGATTGTTTTAGGAATCTGGAACAGACATATGGTTACTCTCATTTGAAATCCCCTTTTCTTCCCATGTCCAGTGTTTGGCAAAAATTAGTTATGTGGCAAAACTTCAGAATTTCCTAGTAACTTCAATTCTATATATATTTTCCGATTCAGTTAGTCATGGGGAATTAAATAAAATGGCAGCCGGGTTCACACCATTTTGCATGAGCATTTGGCAATTTTCTGCCATTTATTTGCATAATCGTTAGCAACATGCAATTTACTCCCAACATTCGTAATTTGACCCTCCACCAGTTCGCCAACTCTCAAATTCAGAACATTTTCAGAGCAGCTAGAAACACCTTTTAGCTGGTCAGTACAATTCCATAAGTCACAGGTGGATGAATTTTATATCAACAAAATCGCATTGAAATTATCTAAAAAAGAAACAAACATGTAATCAGTGCGACTTGTGGTTTCTGAGAAAATGCAACAATTTTGATAATTCATTTAAACTAAGCGAATCTACATATGTGCAAATATGAGCTTCTCTTCCTCCAGGCCATTTGCCACTCTTAGCCAGCCTGTGACCAGAGTTTATAACTTTTTTATTAGTCTCTTTGTTATTTGAAGTTGGTAGCTGCTGGTTGTAAACATTTGGTGGACCATGGCAATACACAGATCCCCCTCCCCACATTACAGTGATGCACTGCTAGAACATTTGGTATGCACAGAACTGCCCTCAGACAGCAGGTCTAGAGAAAACTGTTTTCAACACCCATCAGGTAGGCCACATTTTATTGCAGTTATAAATAGTGGGGGATACACAAACAAGGCTTGCAGTGGGGGAACCCATTTGCAAATTCTGCCCAGAAACCCATCATTGGTCTTTGGTGAAAGGAACTCACATATTGCATATTCTAACATCAGCCTTTATTCTTTGACATACGATGTGGTTTACTGATCACGGTTTCACTTCACTTTTGCCCTGAAAGTGCAGGGCTGCTTCAGACATTAATAAAACACACTTTTAATTATCTGCTGTACGTTTGTCTACTCAAAAATGGGTTTGAATTGTCACAGTGCACCACCTTTTGATTGGTTGCAGTTTCCATTGAAATGCTGAATTTATTTCCCCGCCAGCAATGAAAGGTGTTTTTCCAATCTGCACTCAAATTACATTTTTGTTTTAGCTTTCTCTGCATTTCCACTGCAGAAAGATACCCTCATAGCCTGCCTGAATAGGCCCTTTTTCAGCTTACGAGTTTTACAAGGTAGTTCAAATAAAAATAAATGCAATTATTGAGTTCATTCCAATAAGCTACGTCTGTATCTCTTACACAAGCAGGACATGGTTGTGGCGTATCGTGCGTTTACATGGTGGATTCATGGAAGACTGAGATTAGCATTAGAAGAGTAATGCCTGCCTGTGTGGTTCGAGCCATTTGTGATGAATTCCCCAGTGACAGCAGACAATCACATGAATTTATGCAGCTAGTACCTCAACCGCAGCAGTATAATTTATAGTGACATTGACATCCATCTTATCAAACTAAATTAAAAAAATAAAAATAATTCAAGCTGAACGTTCTGAGAAATGTTTTGTAAATCCACCACACGTCCAAACATATAAGAGTATCTTAAAATATTGGTATGCAATAACACGTGCATTGACCTATCATGCTCGCACCATCCTCATCCATCCCCCATACAGTATCAATGGCAGTTCGCACCTGTGGGCATGCGCTCGCAAGGGGATGAGGGGATGGGAAGGCTCAAGGTGCCGAACACCATGTGCACTGCAAAGGCATCTTCCACACACAGACCACTGTCCACATGGCCACCGCAGACCCGGTGTCTGCAGACTCCCCTTTGAAAACCCCTGCCCTGCAATCAACATATGTATGTCTCCATTGAACATTGCTCCAGGTCTATCAAGCTTGCCCCATCCTCATCCAGCCCCCCTCCAGCATCAATTGAAGTTTGCACCTATGGGCGAGGGGGTTGGGTGGATGGGAAGGCTCAAGGTGCCAAACACTGTGTGCACCTCAAAGGCATCTTCCGCACGTGGACCATGGGCTTGTAGGTATTAAGTACCTCTCCCTAGGTGGAATCAAAATGCCTTTGTTACTTTGTAAATCAAACCTGATGAACTCCTGTGTGGCTCACTTATGGACTTTGACTTTGGGACTTAACTTAGTGAATAGCACAGGTCTCCAACTTCTTTCACTTAGTTGACATCCCACTCTGACACCATATAGGTAAGAAGAAGGAGTCAGACACTTGAGGGACATTTTTACTGATCTTTATTAAAATAATGTATATAAGACCTATCTTTCTCTATTGCTAGAGGGGTATCCCTGCCTATCTAAATAAACTTAAGGTGCTTGTCAATTGTCAGGAAGTCCCAAATTAATATGTCCACGGTCCAAACTAGTTCTAACTGACCGTACCACTATTTTAACTAACTTAAAGTAGATCGAAGAATATCTCCCTTCTTCTAGGCATCTCTTATTGAAATGTCTCTTCTTTACTCAAAAGTACTCTTTAATATGATATCTTCAGTCTCTTGCCACATTCTGGATAGGTGCGTGCAACTCTTTCACAATACACCTGGGTTTTATCTCCACTTTAGGGCCTGACTTTGGACAATTCTCCTTGATGCCCTTTCAAATAGTTTGTTACGGACTTGTGTGTCTTTCTGACTCTTTGTTGTACTCTGCGCGTTGTGCGCATGATGACATCCCATTGTTCCAAATTGGAATGCCATCGTACACACCACCAGTGAACCGTTATTACAGACATAGGGGCGCGGCTCGATGGCCAGGTGCTGTTGGGGTCTTTATAAGGAATACATCTTCCATGTTAGTACACAAATGACGGTGTGTGCCTGCTTACGATTACAACACTCTTGTATCCCAGACCTTCTTAGTTTTAATTTAATTATCTCTCCTCTTATCTGGTTCACTTGATTTCACTTCCCATTCATACTTATAGGATTCTCTCTCTGGTTTGTTACACTCTTTACTTCTTAAACCATGGGGTACTTTCCCCTCTTGCCAAGTCATTGGTGACCAGTCCTTAATGACTCCTCTTTAAAGCTTATTTGTTATTCTTTTTATCGCTTTATCACAGTTCCACTTAAATGGTTTGATATTCAGTATCTCATCAACTTCACTCCACTGGGTTGAGTTTTTCCCCGCTTCATAACGATGCTCTAGCATCCTCCCACTTCTCCCTGTTACCTCTGTGTCTGCAGGAGAATGCTGTCGGGCTTGGAGATCAATCAGGTTCTCTTCCTGAACTCTGGATCTCGTGCTTCTCGACATTGCCGATGTCCCGCCCTTGGTCTTCTCTCTCCTTGTGACTGGTTAGGGTTGCGGGCACCAGGGAGTCTCGTCCACTCCCCACCTGGATGGTTTGGCATAATTCGATGGGTTCACGGCTGTGAGAAACCAGAAGGTGTCTCACCCACTAGTCCCCGGGGATCTGTCATCCAGTTGGCTGGGACACACCCATCGCTTTTGGATCGAGTTCCTGGGGGGTGGACCAGTGCGAGAGGGGTCTTCGGGGAGTGAGAGTGGGACACCGGATGATGAGACGTGGTAACCCCGTCCCTGTAACACCTTAACCTCATGCTACCTGGTAGATTTTTATAGGAACTGTACATCCCCCTTTTACAACACAAACACTTTCTCACTGACAGCCCGCTCTAAGGGAAAACAGACTAACACCTGCGCTGTGTACCTGACTATCCCAATATTGTGGTCAGGCTAGGTCAGGCAATTATCAACAATCACTCACACCTTACTTCCATTAACCTTCCCTACACGGATAAAAAGCGGAGCACAAGAGCACACTCGGAGGAAGGCAAAGCACATGAGGAAACAGCCATTTCAAGATGGCAGCTGAGCAATAGAGGAAAGGCGGCAAAACAGAAAAAGGATCGCTAAGAGGGAAATTCCCTTGACCTTTTTGACAAGGAACAGTTACTTTCCCGAAACCTCCAGAGAAAGCGTACCACCAGGAAGCCAGGCTGAAGAATAGTACATTTTATGTCGGAGATATACGCGGCCCTCCCACGTCAATAATCAAGGCGGGGAGATACCAGTCACTGTGGTACCGTCCTTGGCTCCAAGAACAAAGCCACTTCAGTGAAAGCAACACAGCCAGTAAATTGGGGATACGGATGCAAGACCAGCCTGTGTTGAAGCAAAGGTTGCAAGCAGCAACATTGTAGGGTGAGCGAAGGAACGAAACATTGTTAAAATGCATGTGATAAGAGACACAAGTGAAGTAAAACTGCTGATGAGTGATTGAACTTTAAAGCAAGCTACAATACCTTTGACGGAGTGGTCCGGCACCGCAAGGGTGCTCAATAGAAGGTATCCGTAAGATATCCAGCTGAGAATTAATAACAGTAGATAAATTTGGTCCGAACCTGGTGGAGGGAGACCAATTGAAAGAGAACTGATAAACGTGATTCTACGTGGTCCTGCGACAGGTCAAGCAAAATCCAGCACACAGCCGGAAGTCTTCTATTTTGATGAAATAGAGAAGGTTTGGAAAAATACATGAATTTGGTCCGAGCCCAGCAGAGGGAGACCAATTGAAGGTTTTGTGTTAAAGTGAATCTGAGCCCGGTGAAGGGGGACCTGTGGTGAGCAGTAAATCACCTCAGAAGTTGTATAAGTGAAAATCCTAAGAATACAGAAACTGTACTGTTTTGTCATGTTGCATCAGTCCCTCTGAAATAAGAGGCTTTGAATCACAAAGAGACTTTGGTACAGAAGAACCAGATGTTGAAGACTTGAACTGCATCCTAGTGCTAGAGAAGCCAGGCAGTGTGCTAAGCTCGAATGTGCCGCCTTGTCCCATGCTGAAAACGTGGGGAAGGGAAGCAAATGGTTTGAATATCCTGACATATCATTTCTTGAACGCTTTTCTTTTGCATAACATTGTTTCCCACACTTTTTGTATTTAGAAGTAAGGATTGGCAATAGATTTATTAGTATAGGCCCTTTTATTTTGACAAGACACTACTAGGACTGTGTTATTATTATTTGATGGTCATAGCTTCCTCACATCTTTAGATCTTGGATTAGATAGGCATTTTTCAAACCCAGTTGAAGTTCAATAAACACCCTTGAACTGTGATCACTTGTGTTTGTCTGACTGTTTAATACCATGCCTTCCTTACAACAGCCCACTACAAACTCATTGTGGTCACGCCAACACCAGGGTTATGATTTGCTTCTCTGATGTTTCTCCATCCTCGTATACACTGGGCCTCTGGCGTTTTATTCTGGCATTGAGTACGTATCTGAAAGTTGCTGGCTCCGGGGCTCTCCTTTGCTCCGCCTTTTCAACGCGTGATAATGTCAGTGGGATTCCCCTCTTCTTTCTCCACCAGTCCACTCATCTCAGTTGAATGAGCGACTCTCATTAAAGGAACAGGTTCTTTTCCTTGTGCATAGTAATGTATTTTAGAATTGTTTTTAGCCAAACATCCAGGTTTTACAGTGCTCTTCACAACAGGTAGTCCCATATAAGCTGATATGGTGGATTGTCAAGGGAGTTCCCTATGGTGGAGTCTCTCTTAGTGAAGTCTCACTTGCCCAGACCCACAGGGAAGGTCTTGTGGAGCGGGCACACCTCCCTAGCCTCAATTAGGGAGGGTTCCCCTTGGGAGACGGGATGAATACCCTAAATTTGTCACAGAAGTGACCAGAAGAGCAGATTCAGGTGATGGAAGGAGAGTACAACGGGGTCGATAGAGAGCCAGAACAGTGAGAATATAAAGTAGATCAGGCGAATGTCTAGAGAGACTCTGGGGATATTGCAGACCTGCTTTCCTTCTGGTATAATACTTTGAAGTATTCCAAGATTCGTTCTGAATCTAAAAATCTTTTGGGCTCACACAATCTCGAGACAATTTAAATAAGAGAGAGAGACTTGATGTGAGACAATTACAAAATAGCTCAGATTTTCTTATAAAACCTGCCAACAATGGTGGCAGCATTGTGCTGTGGTCCCGGTCAGAATACAGAGTAGAGGCATTGAAACAACTCAATGACACCACATTTTATAACAAACTGGAAGTAGATCCAACACCTAGACTGAAAGTTGCAATTCTGAATCTTTTTGCTCACCCTTTTCTAAAAGGATGGATTGATAGTGATGAACAATCTTTTCTTACAAGATCGAATCCCACCATAACAGCCTTTTATTTGTTACCTAGGGTCCACAAAAATTCTACCACCCCTCCTGGCCGATCAATCGTGTCTGTCATATGATCCATTTGGAACCACTATCCATCTACAGATCATTTCCTAGGACATTTTATTGGGCAAATGCATTCCTACGTTAAACATATTACAGCAATGCTCAAAATTATTACAGCAATGACCATTGAACAACACGATCTCCTAGTGTCTCTTGATGTCGTGGCACTGTACACAAGCATTCCATAAATAGACAGTATCAAGACAATACATCGTACAGATGACAGAACCAAAGTCCCACCAGAATTTATATTTGAGTGCATGAGAATCGCACTCATGGAGAATTATTTTCTATTCGAAGTCAGTCAGTCAAAAACATGGGCCGAGTATTGGAGCGACTTTCATCCCAGACATTGCTAACATGTTTATGGATTATTTTCATGGGAACAACCCCTTTAGCACAATAATCATCAGCTGGCATCATTATTGGACATATTTATGGTCTGGAGAGGGGATGAGACCGGCCTTGCATCATTCCTATTATAGTTAAACTCAAGAAACCAATATATTACATTCGCTATGATGTACGATCATAATAAAACGGCTTTCTCAGATTTGCTGATTAGCAAATCAATGGAGGGTAGACTTGAAACCTCTTTGTTCAGGAAACCGACGGATAAAAATACCTTACTTAAATATGACAGCTTTCATTCATTGAGTCTAAGGACCATCTACCAGTAGGTCAATTCCTACGAGTTCACAGGAATTGCAGTACTGATACAGACTTCAATCAATATAGTAAAGATCTGAGCTTCCCGCTGAAGCAGAGATGTTATCCTTCTGCCATTATTCAGAATGCACGAAAACAGGCACAACATACTACCAGAGAGGTCTGTTTAACCGCACAAGAAAAAAACAATCTAGACAAACATATGTGCATTACCACATATAGGCCTGTAAGTAATAAACTTAGAAAATCGATTCTTAAAAATTGGCATATGATACAGACACCAGAGTGTATGCCAACCAAATCTAGGTTTGGATATAAAAGATAAAGAAACCTAAAAGGCATGTTAATACATACCTATGACTATCCAAGGAAGACAAGTGAAAAAAAAACACTATGGGTTCTCCCTCCTGTAACAAGCCACTGCAGATGTGGAAGTTGTTCAGTGTGTAATCTAACACAAAACATGAAAGAAGTAGATCTGTATGGCATGAAATGGTACCTTAATTCCTTGACCAACTCAATGGCTTATGTATGGAATAAAATGCCCATGCTTATTTATATTGGCAAGACCAAGCGCGAAATCAGGCAGAGCATCTGCGAACATCGGTCATGTCTGAGAAATCAGGTTGATGCCAAACCCATGGTGGCGCATTTCATACAATACAAGCACAAATCTACAGACATACTATGGTTTATCATCCAAACTGTGGCACCTGCCCCCAGAGGTGGTAATCGTGATTTGACACTTAGAATGATTGAACACAAATGGAGCTTTAAATTGGACTGTGTGCAGAATGACCTGCATCCCAACATTGAATAAGGCCTACTTATGCATCGGTAAACGCTCTTGATTCTCTCTGATGCACATTGATTTTGTAGTGTAATCTATAATCCTTGTACCCTGTAATCCTCCCTACCCTTAACTCGTTTCCGGACGACCTAGACCCAGGAACGCTTGTTAAGGAGTACAACAAAATTAAGCTAACCACACTTGACATTATTGCTCCCAGCAAACTTAGACCTAGCAAGCCCAAAACACACCTGAACAAGTGGTTCACCCCACAGCTTAAAGACCTATGACTCCTAAGGAGGAGCTGTGAATCTTCCTGGAGATCACTCCCATCAGTAGCTAACAGAACTAAACTTACCGAAATCTCATCCCAATACAAAAAGGAAATGTACCTGGCCAAACGCAAATCCTACAACAGGCGCATTTCTAGCGCTAATTCCAGTATGAAGGAATTGTTCACCATTCTAAAGGAACTAGAGTCTCCTACCCTACTCCTGACATATGCACTAAAGATAAAACATGGTGTTCAGATATACAACAGGCCATCTCCAACAAAGTAACCACCCTTCAAAATGAAATAGCCCTAAAAAATCATCCACAAAATCATCTCTCCCATCCTAACAACACTATTCCTGACCTCTTCTTGAAGGAATCACTATCCAACTCCAAGGCCTGATTTAACTTCACTAAAACATCCATCCTTGAGGTTGAGAAAGTTATTCTCTCACTCAAGCCGTCCAACTGCCAGGGTGACCTCTGCCAAGCCCAGCTCATAATAGACGCTGCAAAAGAACTTGCCTCTTTTATATATAAACTCATGAATGCCTCATTTGCATCTGGCATTGTCCCATCCAATCTCAAACAATCGTGGGTGCTCCCACTACTAAAGAAACAAACACTAGATCCACGTATACCTACAAACTACTGCCCCATTACGACAGTACCATTCCTGTTAAAAATCCTCGATAAGTTTGCTTAAATACTTGGAACTCCACAAACTCCCAGGAGCTTGACAATCAGGTTTCCGCCCCCAACACGGAACTGAGACCACCCTTATCAACCTGAAGCCACAGGTCGATGAGTTAAGAGACAAAGGGAAAACAGCCCTCCTCCTACTTCTCAACCTCGTGGTTCACAAGGTTTTATGCAGACACTTAGACTCAGTTGCCCATTTTTCCAAAGAGGCTATAATATGGATTGAGTCTTTCTTAGGTGACAGGACCATGAGGGTCTTCTCCCCCTCAGCAGCAGCAGACCCCATTCCCATCTCGTGCGGGGTGCCCCAGGACTCTTGTGTCTCCCCCACATTATAAATCATATTTACTAAGCCCCTTTTCGACAATCTGGACCATCTTGGTATCACCTACACTAATTACGCAGATGATAGGCAGATTCTCCTCCCACTTTTCCAGGGATTACGTTAAGGATTTGGCCTTGGTGAATAAAGTGTATCTCTTAATCCAGGCATGGATGGCTACCCATGGTTTATGCCTGAATGATGATAAAACTGTGGTCATTATCCTGGGCACCCACACCAACCTCAAGAAACTAAGCCTGGATTACTCATCCTTCATAATCGATGGTAACCTCATTAAGGTGAACAAGGAGGTAAAGACCCTTGGCTTCTACCTCAATTCCACCCTCTCCTTTGTCAAACAAATGAACACCATGGCCTCTGCCAAGGCCTACACATGTAAGCTCATCAGAACTGGCAAACCCTTTCTATATGACGACAACTGCATTATCCTGGCTAGAGCCCTTATCCTCTCTAGGTTTGACTATTGCAACGCCCTATACATTGGTGCCAACAAATCAATTATCCAAGCAGAATCTCATCGAGACCATCGAGATCAATCAATACTAATAGTCTCATTACACCGAGATTTAAGTTTACCAAAGCTGGGGGTGGCAGATTCCAAGTCAGAGCGGCACAACTGTGGAATTCTCTACCACACTCCTTAAAAGCAGAGCTATCCTTCCGCAGGTTCAGACTTAATCTCATAAACTGGCTGAAAGCTAGGGATACTTAAGCCCTTATAAATGGAGACTGCCTCGCAGTATATACTGCACTGGCAACTATTTTATAGCCACCAGCCACTTAATGGATGTTACCTATATGTGTCCTTTACGTCCTATCTTTGTTATGTACCTTTTCCATCATCACTGTCTGTATATATATTGTGTCTGTCTTACTGTGTAACCATGTAACTGAAGCTGCATTATATCTGCATCATCCACTTTTTGGCTCTGTATCTGTATATTGTACCTATGTATTCCTTGACATATCTATTTCCTGTCCTGCTTTATTCCTATGTATATCCTGTAACATGTCTACCTAAGCTTCGCATATTCTTGTAACTGCTGCGCCCTGATACCTCTGGGTCTGGTGTGCATTATTAATGATTAAACAAACAAACAAACAAACAAACATCCAGAAGATACAAATCCTCCAAAATAATGCCCTAAGAGCGGCACTCGGCGTGGCCAAAAGATCACACATATCTGCGATAAGGCGACATGATAACTGGCTCCCAACCTACAACTAAATTCAACTAAAAACTGCATCCCTTTATTTATTTATTTTTTATTTATTTATTCATTTGTAACACGCCCAGACCCTGGGGTATCATGGCGTGGTTACAGACATCTTGAAAATATATTGGTGTACACAGGCATTAGTTGAACATAGGATACACAGATAGGATACAAATACATTGGTATATACATGGTCATGACATTTAACAATATAGTTGTGATAGTTTGGTTGGAAACTTGTGCTAAAATAGGTTGAACAACCAAGTTTTCAATTGTTTTTTGAACATAGGGAAAGAGGTCTCTTTTTTGATGTAGGTGGGTAGGGAGTTCCAGTGTTAGGGAGCTTGAACATAGAAACTGCTGCCCCCTGCTTGGTTGTTGTTCTACCTAGGTGTCTCTAGGTTTTGTCCGTCTAGGTTTTGTCCGTCATTGGATGTTAGGGATCTGACATTTTCTTTTTTTTTTAGTACATTGTTCAGGTAGAGTGGTGCTTTATTGGTAATACATTTATGTGTGATGCATAGTGTATTGAAGATTATTCTGGCTTTGATGGGCAGCCAGTGGGCGTCCTTCCTAGCCTCGGATATATGGTCGTATTTTTTTATCCCTAGTGCTGCTTTTAGCGCTTTATTTTGTAGAAGCTGTAGTTTGTTAAGGTTGGTGGTGGAGATCCCTGCAAGAAGAACATTACAATAATCCAACTTGGACAGCACCAGAGCTCTGGCCAGTGTGAGGCAATTAGTCGGGGACAGGAATTGTGTACTAGACGCTATCAATTTTGATGTGTATGCTGTGGAAGATGCAAGCATACTGATGTGTTTGTTCATAATGAGGTTGGCATCTATGTATACTCCAAGTGTTTTCACCTGTTTGAGTACCGGGACCATGGTGCCATCAATATTGATGGATAAGTAGTCTGATTGGAGGGTTGCTATTTTGTTTGGACTTCCAATGATAAGGACTTCTGTCTTTTCATCGATAAGACAGAGGCTGTTGAGTGCCATCCAGTTATGTATGATAGAGTAGATTTTGTTGATGGTTAGGGTGTCTTGGTTGTAGTCTCCTGTGATGGGAATGAAGATCTGGGTGTCATCTGCAAAGTTGGTGTAGATGACTCCCATATCGTCTAATGCGGAGAAGAGGAGTTTCGTGTAGGCATTGAATAGTGTGGCTGACACTTACTCATAAAGCACTGAACAATGCTGCCCCAGCTATCTTACGTACAGATTCCATAGGAGAACCTCCACCAGACCCACGAGGCTAATACCAACTGCCTCACCATCCCCAGAATCAAGCTCTCTAAGGTTTGTGGCTGCAGCTTCCCCGTCAAAGCGGCCCAACTCTGGAATTCCCTGCCACATTCCATTCGAGAAGACCAACCTATCTGAATTTTAGACTCAGTTACATCAATTGGCTCCAGTCTAACGATACTTAATGTCTGTTCATGGGTGATTCACACCGTGTACCTTACGTATACATACCTGCATTTTTGTATCATACCTGTATTACCTTGTCTTTGCATTTTTTGTTCTATTCTGTAACTTGTTAAATAAGCCTTGCATCTCCTGTAACTGCTGCGCCCTGATACCCCAAGGTCTGGTGCGCATTGTAAGTGAATAAACAAACAACAAACAAACTTGTAGTTGTCACCTTTGACGTGGGTTCTTTATTAACTTCTCCAGCAATTTGCACAGGATGTGCGTGTGGCTATGCCCATCTTCCATTAATGGACTAATTACAGGTAGTTGCTGGCCTAGTTGATTCTACATACTATGACATACTTGCCAACATTTTGTGGCCAAAAAGATGTAGGATTTTCAATACTTCGCATAACAATTACATCACAGGAACATACAAAACATATATTGTTGGCACCACTGGAGCATTCTAAAATACACAACCCATCAAACAGCACAACATGGAAAGATGTTCAAATGTTTAAAATGTATAATTCTAAATGGTAAGTTAACACCAAATTCAATTACCTAACTTCACAGAAGGTAATCACACAGCGCCTGGGCAATACATATGTATTCCTGCAGTGCAAGATAAATAACTGAACAACATGGAGACTGATACCCTCCTCAGTCTGATATGCAGATGCTGTCTGATGATGGTACACTCTGCCACTTGCTTTCACTGGTGGTTCACCTAAGGCCTGTCCCGGTCAGAGTGCAGGGCAGAGTCATGTAGCTGTCAGGTCACCGGATTGGTCTGAGCCTACCACTCAAAGCAATCACTTACCCGCCCACCGCACAGACAGACTAACTAATGTGTTGCATGCTTTGTCCTGGGCCGGTTTCAAGAAACCTGGCTTAGAGTCACATAAATTACCTGCCCTTGTTAAAAGCAGTAGAATCTGTCACCCAAATCTGTAGGCGGTAGGACTGCTTAAAAAGCAGTAGCTTACTGTGGCAATAAGACCCGAGGCGATGGGCCAATACTGCCCCAGGTAATGCCCCCGGGCCGTAGTTATAGGCGTGGGCGGTATTGGCCTGCCGCCGAGGGTCTTATTGCCATTAGCACCCCAGCCCGTTAGACCGGGTTGTTAATGGCATTATTTTTTTCTGTTTCGCCGCAATTCGAAACAGAAAAAAAAAAATGGCCGCCGGGAAAGGGAAAACGGAGTCCGTTTTCCCTTCTTTCCATGGTGGCCATCGGGAGCGGCCGCGCTGGGAACACAAGAGTTACCAGCGCGTCCGCTCCCGAAAAAAAAAGGAAAAAAAAGAAGCATAAGGTAAGTGTGGTTGGGAGGGTGGAAGGAAGAGAGGGGAAGAAAAAAAAACATACTTGCGTCCCCGCTGGGGGATGATGGAAGCCCCCAGCCTTGTGGAGGCACGGAGCGGGGATGGCAAGCTCCGAGTCTCCACACTGCTGGAGCCTGCTATCGTTGCCCAGCGGGGACGCAGGAGCAAAAAGTTAAGTGGGGTAGGGAGGAGGGAGGGAGGGAGGGAAGGAAAAAGAAAAAGCTGACCCGAGTCCCCGGCGGGGGGCGAAGGCAGCCTCTCAGTCGTGGGGAGGCTCGGAGCGGGGATGGCCCTGCTTCGAGCCTCCTCATTGGCTGAGGGGCTGCCACACCCCCACCGAGGACAAGGCGGCTGGAATCCCGGCCGAGAATCAAAGGATTCTCGGCCGGGTAATGACCCGGCGAGAGCCAATCAAAAGGCTTGTTGCATTCTGATTGTCTCTCGCCGGGTACTAATGCGTAAATCAGTAGGGTTGGCAAGTATGCTATGACCCTGTTTGTGGAATAAATTTGAGTGATCGTTAAATTGATGAACGGCAACCACATATTTGTAGTACAATAATATGGGCTGAAAATATGGATTCCCTCATCGGTATGCTTTCTTTGTCTTCCTGCAGAACTATAGGAACTACATGTTTATTTCCACGCTGCAGGTTTGCATCTGTTACACAATATTCTATATTGGCTGACATCTCTATAGCCTCAATATTGAAACAAGCTCTGTTTTTTTCTGAAATTATAATGATGGTTGGTTTCTTAATTTATTTTTTCTTTATTTTATAGTTGTTTTGGCTGGAGTATTATTCCAGCCTTTCAACATCCTATATATTATAAAATCATAAAATAAAGAAAATGAAATTAACACATCTCCTATTTACAACACAATAAAAAGAGCTTCTACTATTGACATAAAATCATAATGTTTGCACATCTAATGCAAAGAAAATCACAAGTTACAAATTAATACAATAGTGAAGTTGCAACCATTCTTGATTGGATTATACTTTCACAAGGTAAGTTCATACTGTCAGGCTATCCAATGATTATTCATGCTCCTGCAGTTTCAATGCATACAGGTATTTTGTACAGTTGGTTTCGAAAATTCCAGTGTCAGGGTTTTCCAAGCCTCGTTCTCAGAATGAGGTTTGGATATTGGCATCAGTAATAGACTTGGCTATAAATGAGTAGGCTATATCTCAAGATTTGACGCGAGACGTTATTACCATACTGCAGACGTCCAGCTATCCATGCCAGTTATACTAACCTTTGTGGTAAGTGTTAACATTAGCTGATACACTATGATTTTACGAAATTAATCTGGCATTTCAATTCTGTATTATATCATTGTCCATGATGTTTAATGTCAATACACGAAAAGTAAATAGGTGTCCGTTTACCACTTAGAAGTAATTGTATCCAGAGAGGGAGCATCTGAACGTTAGGTTCAGTCCACATTATGTATTGATGATTTATTTGGCTTGGGGGCACGTGGATTGTGTAGAATTGACGATTCTGGTATACTTTCCACAGACTCAGATACAGCTTCATAGAAGTGAAGCATCTTACTACTCGCCCAATTTCAAATATAAGTATCTTCTTCAGGTTAGTGCACTTCTAACTTGCATTTATAATGTGTGCAGAAACATGGTGAACAATACATTGAGGAGCAAATGAACAGAAACAGTAAATAACATACCGTATTCTGTCGCACTTACGGAGTGAAGTGTTCCAGCACTCCTCTTTAGCAACAATAATCTTCATTTTGTGAAAAAATATATCCCTTCAAATCCTGTACTGATAATTCAGGTCAGCACCCCTTTTTACCCATGATCACATAAATTTGCATGATTATATCGTATCACAAAAAACAGTGATGTATTTTTTCCTATGTTTTGACTGTTTTAGAATTCAAACTTGGGGTTTCCTATTACAAGTAAAGTCTACGTCCTGATGAGGCCCTATGAACATGTGACGCGAGTACAGGGGAGAAGGTCTATTGCGCCCCAGGGGTCGAAACACGTGTCGACCATCACAAGACTTCACTAGAAATCCTTGTTGCTCCCATCTTTAAGTTTTGGACTTTTTCAAGTGGAGAGAGAGACTGTTTGACCTGTATCAGAACATATTCTTAATTCTGGTTATGATACCATCACACCTGAATATTCGGGTGCTAATCAGACCCTTTAGATGTTGTAAAAATGGTGACCAAGTCACCCACTACTAGCCCCCAGTCACATTGATACGTTTTCTGTGATTTATATATCTTTGTAATGATTGTTTTTGTATTTGATTTTCTATATAATTACACCAAATAAATAATATTTAAATATATATGATTGTCACTCTATGTTTGACCAAGTAATCAAGTCAATAATAGGGTATTGGTGTGCTCACACATTGGTGCTAAGTACAAAAGGAGGGGTAACCAATTTCCCAGTAGTTTTATTGATGGGTAAAAGAAATAGGCAAGTGACGATCATGGTGGAGAAGTACACCGGTGCGCTCATCAAATACAAGCAGCGCATCCATGAGGCCCTTGAGGATTATGGGGAGGACGCTTGGCTCAGTACGATGAGGGCTTCAGGTTGAAGATGCAAATGAGTTGGGATGACGAGGATGTGTCAGGATACATCCATAAAATGATATCTAGCAATGGGCACAAAAGCATGCCAGTGGGGGAGCAGCGGCCAGGCAGGCGTCGAAAGTTATCAGAATGGCGAGAGGGGAAGGTGCCTCCTTTCGGGCGGGGGTGGTGCCTGGCCTAGGGAAAGCAGGTCGGGCGGGACACCTCCTGCTGAAAACTCGAAAAAAGGTAACTACTCATGGGGAGCCAAGTGGAAGTTCAGGCACACGTGCAGCATGTGCGGCAGAGACCACACGACTGCCCGGTGTAGAAGTAAGGAGCAGCACGTCCCCAAGCAGGGTTTAGTATTTGCTCCAACTTGAATTCTTGGCATCAGGATTGTCGTGAACACTGATGAGGTTAAGCTGAATAAACTATGTTCATATGGGATTGCATGAAAGGCTTCTTCTGATTTGGCAGAGAAGTAATCCTCTCTCTTCATTCTGCTCATCAGTTCCACAGATCTCTTCTCCCTCAGGTAACATCTGTTTTCGGGAAACTGTCAATATTCATATCACTTTTTGGAATCACCAACGCTGGAACATGGACATTCACCAATTTACATATACCTCCCTAATTCTTCGGCAATCTGATATATGCTTTGGATCCACATGTCCAGTAATGATCCATGATTACGGCTGTACTGTGTACCATTCCTGGAGCGTCAAATACTCGGCCACAGTTCAGATTCTCTCCCATTTTTCTCGTACCATTGTTTCTGAAGCACAGTTTGGAATTCTCCAATGGCACTATCTGTAGGGGTCCTCCCCTGTCTTTGACCCATGTTAGCAGTTTTGCAAGTCTCGGCCATAATGGCTTGCATATCATCTGTACATTTTCACTGGTTTCCTTATACTATCCGATGACCATCCATGCTCTGCACATCACTACTCCTTTCTCCCATCCTTCTGGAGAAAGCACTGTTCCCCAGATTTGCATTTAACCTCTGTTCTTCCAACTTTCTTCTCAGAGTTTTTTCTTGAACATTCAGCTTTTTGTTTGTTTCTCTTCTGATCTCTGCTCCTTTGACTCCAGGCTTCTCATATTGGATCACAATGTTCTTTGTTTTGCCATTGTTTCTCGTCTTTATGCCTTGGACATAATCATCTTCATTTTTATCATTTGCTTCAGTTGCCCATTTCAGTGAAGCATCACTTCCCATGAACTGGCCTCTGGTCTTGCACATTGCTACATGTGATAGGCAGTGCGCTGTCTTGACATCTATTTCAACAGCTACAAAGATTTATGACTTCCCCATGCTGTACGGTAGGAGTGCACACACAAAGCATTCCTTCTCTGACGTTCGTCTTCCAACTTCCTTCATATGTTGGTACCATATGCTATTTCCCAAGTGTGCTGTGCTGTCTAGGTAATCGTTCAATTAGTTATTGTCTTCATTTGTGTTCCTTTTAATCCTTAGGGTCTTCCTGTAGTTCGCTAAGACTACATCCTTGAACGCATCTGTGTAGCTTCTTCTTTCTGGAGGATTCTCAGGTACTTCCATCAATAATCCGTGCATGCCCTTATGTTGGCTTATTTTTGTGGGTGTTTGCACAATTTGCTTCATCCTTTCAAGATACCAAACAGGCATGAAAAGGTCTATTATGAGTTCTGCGAGTTCTGCTCTTGTCTTCTCTCTGTTTTACTCCAGACAACATGTTGCTTCTCCTGCCAGCAAAGTGTATTTCTTGTCAACACTTCCATGATCTGTCCCTCAGATGTGTGGTGTTCGCTGGGTCTCTGATGAAAGTGAGGACATCAACACTGGAAGGTCTGGAAAGTCTTCAATCAGACGAAAAAATATATTGCTAGCTAGTCTGCTATCTTCTTGTGACAGGGACATTTGTCTTGTCCTTCCTGTACTCCGGCAAAAGAAACTGCTCTGCAATCACTGTGAGCAGCCTCCTTATTGTCTTTTCATTTTCAGGATCTTTAAGAAATTCTGTAATGTTCGTGAGCCTTCCCACCAACGACGGATATGACCTCAGTACCAACTCAAAATAGATCAGAATGTCCATGGTGATGTCACTATTGCATGAAACCATCAGTAAGTCCAAATAAGGCTTCAGTGTCGAAAGAGTCAGGATACTGTATTCGCTTTCAATTTATATATCCTCGATTAAAATTTGGCATATCTTTTCTTATCAAGGCTTCAGTGTGCCTCTGTCCAAAGTTCAAAGTCAACAAATGATGGTGTGGGTTATACGTGCAATTTTCATATTCACCCTGCAACTAGGATGCACAGAGTGTCCTTGTTTTTATGTCCTTCTCCCCTTATTTTACTCAAAGGAAGTGTCAGAATTTAAGCCACAACTTTGCACAAACGTTCTTTGTCTTTGCTTTGTTGGTCATGCATCCTTCTTCCTCGTCATGGATCTTGTCTGCACGTGCTGTGGTTCTTTGCCATTGTCTGTAGTCTCTACGTGGTGGGGTGTGGGCAGAGGGACTTCTCTGATGTATGGCTTGATGTCACCCAGAAAGATCCAAGCTCTTCTTCCCTGTAACTTGACTGCAGAGGGTGTGATGTCCTCCACTCTAAAGGGACTGTTGAACCATGGCTCGTCACATTTTATTCTTGTGTGATTTCTCACCAGGACCGTGGCCCAGGGAAAATTGGTGGAATACGTAAATCTGGAATTTGTTGTAGTATCTCCTTCTGTGTTCTGTGCTCCCCCGCACCCTGCTTGTCGTCGCTGCAGTTGTCCTGAAATTACTGAAAGACAAGATGTCATGCAATTCAAGTAATTTTGCATTTCCGATCCTAAAACTTCTCCTGTTGGCTGAGCATCACACATAGCTCTATTTTGGGGTGTTAATGGCATGTGCATCCTTCTCCCCGTCACAACCTCTTGCGGCGTGAGATGATGGTCAGAACCAGGCTGCTTTATGAGTGCATACAATGCCAGTGGAAGACAGTGTAGCCATCCCTTCTTCAGATTAAGCTTCAACTTGGCTATCCTTTCCTTTAACAGGCCATTGAGCTTCTCGCATACCCCATTCCATTGAGGATGATACGCCGATGAGAACCTGTGCTTTATACCAAGCAACAAGTTGATCTGTTCAAAAACTGCATTAACTAAGTGGGAACCATTGTCTGACCTCATGACTTCACACAATCCCCATCTGAGAAACACCTCCCTCGCCAGAAATTTGGCCGCACAGGTAGAGTCTGGGTAGAGTCTGGGTGTGTACATGGACCTGCTTCTATCCACCTAGAGAATGGACAACAATTAGATACCTGTACCTATTACATACTTGAATCATATCGACATAATCGATATCCAAGTGCGGAAAAGGCCCATTAGGCCTTAGGATAACTCCTCTAATCACACGTAGTGTATGCCCAGCCGTGAACTGCTGACAGATTATACAATTTACCATGAAAAATGCAACGTGTTCTGCCAAGTTCAGTATTAACCAGTCTTCTACAATTGTTGCTGCTAGATTCTTCTTTGTCATGTGCGCTGGATAATGTAACTGTTCCAGTGCTATTTTTAATAAAGCTATAGGCATCACTGGTTTACCAGTGCTGTCTTGTCGCCACAAGCTCCCGGAGGGGTTTAAAGAACACCCTCTTCGCTTCCATAGTTTTTTTTCATCCTCTGGTGCCTCCCCCTGGACCTCCAATAACTGGCTTTTTTCCATATTACTATATCCTTCAGGTTCATTTCGAACAACAATCATTCTCTCATACACATCAGTTGTTTTCACATTTATTATTATTTCGTCTTTGGTTGCCACACGCTTGGCTTCAGTGTCTGCTGCGTGATTTCTTCGTGAGATAAAATCTGTCCCTTTCGTGTGGGCGGTGCATTTCACGACCGCTATGCCCACTGGGAGCTGTAGTGCCTTAATCAGCCTATCCAATAGGGCTGCGTGTCCCGTGTCCTCGGAGGTAGCCCCTCCTTTTCCAGCTCGCTACGCCTGCGTGCACTGTCGACATCACATAGGCGGACCACTGTACAGTGTCACCTCCTGATCTGCGTGATTCTCGACTGCGAGTATCAACGCCAATAATTCTGCGGCTTGTGCTGAATAATGTAAGGGTAATCGTGCACTCATGAGTACTCGAAATTCCACATTTGCTGCGTGTTTCATCACAGCGGCCCCTGTATATCTTTGTCCACTGTTTCGATCGATCCTCGAAGAACCATCAACAAAGACGATTATTCTTCTGCCAATGCATTTTCTCTTTCTCTGAGAATCTCATCATAAAATTCTTCATAGTTTGCACAGTCATGTATTAGCTCTCCGTCAGTGACTGGCTCTGCTATAAACATAGCTGGGTTCACTATTTTCCATCAAACTATTTTAATCAATGATTTGATAAGACCACTTCATAAGCAGAAGCTCTCTGAGATGTCAATGTGCCTTTTGGTTTCTCTAAAATGGCAAATAATGCGTGTTCGACGAACAACGTAATTGGGCATCCCATTACAATGGTTGTAGCCTTTTCTATGGCGAACGCTGCGGCAGCTAAACTTTGTTTCGCATGGGAAGTGACCCCTCATCACTGGGTCTAGATTCCCACTGTACTATGCAAGGGGCTTGTACCCCAGCGTGGTTTTCTGTGTTAGTACTGCCATCATAACACTGCCATTTGTGTGTGAAAACAGGTAGAATTCCTCTGCATAATTGGGAATCGATAAAACTGTTGCCGTGCAAATGGCCTTTTTATGTTCAACAAACCCTACTTCCATGGTCTCGGTCCACAAGATTCTTTCTTTCGTTGCCTGTGCTTTCTTTTAGGCTTGTAACAAGGGCTTGGTATAGGAGCGGTAGTCAAAGACCCATGCCCTAACATAATTACACAATCCTAGAAAACTCTGCATTTGTTTTATCGTGTGTGGCTTGGCGGTTTTCAAGATGGCTTCAGCCCTTTCAGGGTGACCTTTTTCCCCTATTGTGAAATCAGCTGGCCTATGTTCAGCACTTTTTGTTGACAATATTGTAACTTTTCTTTGTCAACTTTGTATCCTTTCTCAGCCAGTATAGTTAATAGCTAAATGGAATAGTGTCTGCACTTTTCCTCTGTCGTGCTGCAAATTACAATGTCGTCCACGTATTGTAAAACAACACTTTCTAATGCAATATTGCTGAAGTCCATCTGCAGGACTATGTTGAAAATCGAAGGAGACTCACAGTACCCCTGAGGCAGCCTTGGGCTTTTCAGACGAACTTGTCTGCACGTGAATGATGTCAGATCTTGTGAGTCTTTGTGCAATGGGATTGAGAAAAACACATTTTTCAAGTCAATCACTGTGAAATATCACGCCTCAACGGGTATGTTACATAGGATCGTTGACGGGGTAGGGACTAGAGGGGACTCTGCTTCTACAATATCATTTATTGGCCTTAAATCCTGGATTAAACGCCAAGACCCTCCTTTTGATTTTTTAATTTGATAAACCGAAGTATTGCATGACGACTCTCACGTCACTAAGATGCCCTGCTCCATCACAGCAGAAATTGTTTTAAAAATCCCTTCATCTGCTTCCCTAGACATGGGATACTGTCGTGCCTTTGGTAAAATTGCTCCTGTTTTCAATTTAATCTTCACTTCTCCAACTCCTTTCAGTAAGCCCATGTCATACGGGCCTGTAGTCCATACTGAGACAGGCACCTTTGCCAAGTCATCATCAAAATAGTCGGGAAGTTTTTGTGCCATTATCATTCTCTGTGACACCTCTCTTTTAATCATTTTAACCCAATAAATGAGATTAACCTCAACTGTCATCTCATCTCCACCTATTTGCTCCTCAAACAAATCGTCATCAGTGCACTCCATTGTCTACCTTCGTCATTGCAACCATCCAGCAACACCATCTTTCCTGGCACTATGGCTGCGTGTATTGTCAAGAGAAACACTTGTCCCTTTTCCTCATGCATAGGTATTCTTGGCCTAAACATAAACTCATCTGGGGTTCTCATTGTCTTGTCTGCAAGGTCCGGTAGCCATTACATTAATATACGCACACCATACGCAAATATTTCTGGTTCCAATGGAATAGCTCTCATGGCCATTTGTCCTGCGTATGCTCTAATCATTTTGCATACGTTCAAATAATGCATTCCTGGAGTTGAATTTACTATGCCCTTCTCTGTGAACGAGATTGTCATGTTTCACTTTGTCATTCGGTCTCGTCCCAATATATTCACTTGGGTTTGCCTTGAATATAGCAGTGGCACATTCATATCACATTCTCCTATGGAAACTGGAAGTTCTTTTGTGAAAGGAACACGACTTGTTGCTCCTGTGTAGCCCTGAGTATTGATGGCATCGCTGGACAAAGAAAACCTGCCTTCCCGTATGCACGAGCGTGTCGCACCCGTGTCAACTAAGAAAGAATATTCCTTATCTCCTATAAGGACATCTACACTTGGTTCCTCGTGAGGGTTTGGTGACACTGATAGGATAGAACACATCAGGTCTCCCAGTGAGGTGTCTTAATCCACATATAATTTTGTCCCATATTGAGTGACTGGACTTCCTCCATCACCAGTTTCGTTCCTTATTACAGAATTCAGTACTTTTCCTGTGCTTGTTGTTTGTAACAGTTGCATTGGGGACTGTTGAGACTGTCCCTGTGGAAAATGTGTCCCAATCTGTGGTTGCAAACTTTGCTGTATTCCCAGCGCTTGCTGCTGCACCGTGTGATTTTATGCAACTCCATTTCCACCCTGCTGCGAGAACCCAGGTGGATTCACCATTCCTCCCCTTGTACCTTAGTCGCTTTGCACCAGGCCTTGACTTCTGCATGTGCGTGCTAGATGCCCTGCCATCCCACACGTCCAACATATTGGCGTTGGTCTGATTATTTGCCCATTCTGTATATCATGGTTGCCGTTTTGCATGTTTTGAAAATCTCCCTGATTACTCTGGAAACCTCCCTGTTTACTCTGCCATCCTCTTCCTCGAAAGCCTCTTCCTCTTGGGTAAAACGCGTTATTGCCTTGATCAAACTGTCTTTGATTATTTATCTGCTGTGTATTTGATCCGCCTGTATTAGTGATCATTTCTCCGTCAATGGCATACTTTGATAATTTTTTCTGCACCAATTTAGCCTCTTCACCTTTTCGTGCAGCATCCTTTTTGCGATTCTTTTCTTGTAGCAGCCTGCAATAGTGTGTGATGGTCAACTGTATCTCAGACCACGGTTTAGCCTCAATTCCTACCAATTACTTGAGCTGCTTCTGTACTTGTGCTGGCAGCCCTTGGCATAATATATGGTAAAACACGGGTATAGATTTCCCCCAAGATTCACGAGTTTCTAGCACCCAGACGTCTTGGAAATTCTGAATGTAAAGCAAAGTATCATCTGACTCCTTCATTTTACGCGTCATTATAGCTCCCATATCGGAAGTGTCCGGGTATAGCACGCGAAGTGCTTTCCATACCACAGTTCTGCAATTGTTAAACGGTGCTCCATCATGCGTAGTATTAACTGTAGTCACTCCAAGGTAACCTGCACGTGTCCACACATTGTCAGCTTTATCACCAAGTATGGCGATTAAAAGACCCTTAATATCCCCTATAGCTAACGTGTTCCTTCCCATCATTTTTTCTAACTCATGTATCCATTTTGCAGCTCGCAATATCAACATTGGGAGTTTATTTTTTAGATTTTCTCTAGCGATGTGTGGCCAAGGTATATACTGTGGATTAGTTCCTCTTTTTTCTAGTAATGGGAATTGTGACACATGGCACTCCTTTTCCTCTCTCATAATTGTCCTATTCACCGCAGGGGTAATATTCCTGCATCGCCGTCTACCTGGCAATGTCCTTAGTCTGCTCACATAGGGTGGGGGAGACACCCCCATCTGACCGTAGGATACTCCTTCATGCCGGTCTGATTGTGTGGCTGACTCTGATGTCTTAGGTGCAGACCCACTAGAATCTGACCATCGTATTCCCTTTCCTGGTGAGAAGTGTTTTTCGCACCTTCTCTCGTCTTCTCTTTCTTCACATTCTTCTCTTTCTACATCCGATATCGTCTGTGCCCAACTCGTGCAACTTTTCTCATCCTCCTCCTTTCTGGTTAGAGTCAGCCTGTCTAATGACAGCTCTCTATTTCTGCTACTTCGGGTGGTGTCCTCAGTATTGTACAACTGAGTGCTCTCAAAACGCTCGTCCTCTCCTGTCCCTTGGGGTACCTGTTCTAGCCCCATCTCATTATATATTCTATTGATCGTCTCTCCGATGCTTCTGGTGTCAAAGTCATCTTCAATATTTGCCCTAGACGTGCCTGGTGCTGGATCGCACTCAGGGAAGAATTCTTCTATATCTTCCCAGTCTACTACTGGATCAGGTTTTTTAACCTCTCTTTCCAAATATTCAAGATCCCGTGCTCTCTGTCTTCGCTTGCGTTCTATGTCACCATCAAACTCTCTACGCTTCCTCGCTTCCTCTCTGACCATATCTTCTTCTTGTTTCCTCGCATCTCTGCGTTCATTTGCCCTTCACATTTCCTCATCTCTTTGTCTTTTTATTCTCTTCTCCCGTATCTTTTGTTCTTCTTCTATTCTCCTTTGTTCTTGTCTATCTTGATCATTAGCTGTTCTCTGTTTATGATTGCGTTTTTGTTGCTCTTCTGTCTATTCCTGTTTTCTGACTTGCTCATCATGATATAACTGCTCTCGTTTCTGTCTATCCTTTTTCTTAGCCCCTTCATCTCTCAATTGGTTTCATTGTCCTACTTTTTCCTTTTTAATTCACCTTGCTCTCCCTTTTGTCTCATCTCCTCAATGCCTTTAGAATCGAGTTTCAATAAAATCTGGCCTCCCATCCATTCGTTTTGTGCGAATGCCGTCTCATCAGTTCTGTTCTCATCTCCTTTCCATCTCTTTCCCTCCCTATCTGTATCTAGAGATGTATTTGCTTGTGCTTGGACTCCTTTTTCGTGTCTCTCCATGTCCATCGGGACTTTGGAGGTAATCTCTCTTTCTCTGGGCTTTCGGCACCGCTTTGCGTAGGCGACTCATATGCCGGGTTGCTATATCCCATGACTGCTTTAAGTTCCCTCAACGGGTATAATCCTTCGTCTTTACTATCTTCACTTTTCATTTCAGATGAGGTGGGTGGCGCAGAAGGCTCTTCACCCCCCTCTGTGCATATATTCAATATCCAATGTAACTGCGGCTCCTCCTGCTTTTCTTGTTTGTACATTTTCCAAAGCTCTAGACTAGCTAGGCGGTTGTCTAACTTTTTGCCCGTATATGTGGCATGTAAGTATGTTGTCAAGTGCTGCAGGACCGTTTTATATAGCGATCCGCCTTGGGGCCATGGCATAAAATGTTGTTTGCGGTCCCTTTAACCCATTCTGCACTGTACTGTTTAAGCTTAGGTGCATGTGTCAGCAGCTGTTTGCACATGTGTATCAATGGGGTAATGTCTTCCATGCTTATCCTGTTATATCCTCTCCTTATATAACACTTTGTTATGCTTTATGTTTTACAACAAAATCAGCGATGTGAATGAGCAGTAATCGTCGCAAGCTCCAATCCTGTTTTTTCAACAATAATTTCACTTTTACTTTTCCAAACAACACTCATCAATACATGTCATGCAACATTTTATCTATTCAATCGCACAATTTTCATGCTATTACAAAAACGTACAAGACAGACTCCGGCCGGCTACACAAATCTCATGCCATATACTTCTTCAGATGCATTCTGCCCCTATTTATTATTCCGACATGGAATGTAAGCCTATTTCTTTCAGATCGTCTTTAATCTATTCTGGTCTCCTATGTCATCCTATTAGTTCAGGACCTCAAATAAAGGCTTCTTCTAGTGCTCTTTAAAGCCTAGGAAAATGGGCGTATACTCTTACCTCGGTCACTCCCCGTATCTCTCTTTATTGCTTGGCCACCCTTGAGTCTATATCTTCCTCTTATATATACATTATACTCTTACTCTGACGTTATTTTTGTCCCACCTCCCTCCGTTACCTTCCCTTTACGTTTTCTAAGGCATGCAATTTTTTGCCAAAGTCTTTTTCACTCACTGTTCATATATTTTTCCTCTCCGGACGCTCGGGATCACCGCCTTCGTTAACGCCTTTCCGTGCTGCCCGTCCGATCTGCTGCTCGTAGAAGTGGGAAGGGGTTCTTGGGTGAAAGCAAAGGTTCCTTCAGACCTAACCTGCAGGTTTTTTTAAATTACACTGGCCACTATCTACGGGGAACTTCTCATTCTATCAGCCAGAGGGCAAAGGACTTGTGATATTGCCGACGACCTGAAGTTACTTATGTCGACGGTCAATGGGTGTCTTATCTAATCTAATCTCGAAGCAATGAGCTGGGGGTAGATCTCTCTCTGCGGCAGGGGCCTCCCTCTGGAACAGGCTTCCTGCCTCCCTGAAACTTGAGGAGAACCATCTCCGGTTCCGGAAGCACCTCAAAACCTTCCTCTTCACTTCTGCTTTCTCTCTCCCTCTCCCCTGCTAAATTCTTCACCTAAACTGCACTGATTCTGCAACTGGGCCACTCTCACCGACCTCGGTCGTGGGCCCAGTCACTCTTCACTTGCACTGCCTCCCTGGCAACCCCTGCACTGCGGGACTGTCTCTGTATCCCTACAGCCCCCCCCCCAGCACTTGTGTGCACTTACCTTGCACTTGCCACCAGCTGGCCCTATTTATTTATTATTTTATTTCTATTCTACTTATTTGTACTGCACTCCCCCCCTCCCCTTGCACTTTTTCCCTTCCCCCTACCCCTGCACTTGCGCGGTCTGAATGACACCTGGCCTAGTAGGATCGTTGTCTGTCTTCCCCTTGTTCCCCCCTCCCTGCCTCGTCACGCCTATAAACACTTGTGTATAGGCGCGTTACAAATGCCATATCATATCATATCATATCAATCTTAACCATCCTCTGCTACTAAGTGAGACGGATGGACCCAATCCGGCCCATAGGACCGGGGGTCTCCAAACAGCCCTTTAAGATGAGCAGAAGCACCCTCGAGATAGATGTGGATGCAGATTCGTACTCTTGCACCAAATAATAATGACAACTCAATGGTTTGGCAAAGGGAGTCCGTTTAATGACAAGTACAAAAAACATGGAGTTCAATGAACATCAGCTTCCGCTCGATCTTCCTTCTCACTTCAACTCCGAATAATTTCAGAAAAAACATAATATTTATACCAAAAATTCATCATCCTTGACGTGTAATCTTAAAAACCTAACATGCAACGTGATTGGTTATGGGAAGGTAACTTTAACATAGGTACTATATCTGTATATGGTAACAGGGAGAGGGGATTGGATAATCAATGTCAGGTGGGGCAACTAAGCCCTTCCTTCAAAATGGCTACTGTATACGTCACTAAAAGTACGACGTCTCATTGGTTCTACTAACTATAGGACCCTAGATTACTTGGTCCACTATGATTGGGTTGGCATCAACCCCACTCATACTTTTCCACTTGCGCTTAGCAGCATGCAGAATAGCCGGCCAGGTGCAGGGAGTTAGTCTGCACCCCAGCCTGTCTTCAATTATGTTACAATCAATCATCACCTCAGTGGTCATGTGTCAATTATTTCCTTGCAGTTTGGCCTTGAGTCTGCTTCTAGGTCTGGGAAAGTTAAGGAGTGTGGGTATGGCAAAGATCCAAGCGTAGACGTGAAAGTCTCATCCTCTTCTGCCTGCCTGGTCACGTGATTCAGATACCATGAAATCGGCATCTTCTTCATGCAATTTCATGTATTTGATTTCATTTTGCCAGTCGTCTGCCATCTGTGGCTTATCTTGACCTTTCTGAACAGGATACTCTGTTCTTTTTCTCTTTAATTGTATCCACTGGTGGCCTATTCCAGCCGATATGACCTTGATTTCTTGGCATGGTTACCTTCAGCTGGGTTTCTCTCCGTCTTAATTCTCTATTTGTTTGCTGTAGCACTCTCCTTGAGACCTTATTAACCTATCTTCAATTCTGCTCATGTGCGTAGTGGAAGTATACTTATACAAAGTGCTTCTTGAGGTAGACATAGGTATAGGTGGCGCTTGCTGCAATCTATTTCACAACTTAGCATAAGCAAGCTTCACGATTTCTTTGCTTCTTGCAGTTACTTTGCATATGTACACATTTAAACTGACTGAATATCTTCATCTTGTTTGTGGCATAAGTTTCTTTATCTCGGGTTCAAGATGTCACTTATCCATGGTATTTCGTCTCCTTGTCATTATTCTCAGGTCGTTATATCTTCTATATGCGCGTCAGTCCGATTTCTTATGACGTTACCATTCATCTTCCTTTAGTATCTTCTTGGCTTCTTCGGGTACCAGATTCTGCCAACCGTCTTTTTGTCTCGCTTGTAGGTATGGTTTTCTCAATGGCTACCTTACTGACCAGGTTTTCTTAGTTGTTGGTACTTCAATAGGTGCTGTTATTCTGATAGGCACTGGGGAGAGCCCAGCTGTGGCTCTCTGCTGGTTTATCTGTTCATCATAAGTCACATATTTGGACTGGAGTGCGAATGATACTTGGCACTTCCTCTTCACTAGTTTCAGAAAAGTCTTCCCTCGCCTCTCTGCCTAACAAAAAGCAAGTGTGCACATCAGTCCACTCCCCTCGGATGTGAAACAACACATACAATTGTTATGTGTTCGCTTGCATCCGTGGGGAGGGGCCTGATGTCTGCATTTCATTTTTGTAAGGCAGTGCGGTAATGGAAGCCTTTCCTGAAACTAGCAGCTTTAATGTTTTGCTGCATTTGTGCAAATAAATAGTTCTGTTCGAACACAGTAACACTTTACATCTGCAGGTTTTGGGAAAGGCTTCTCTCCCCACTAGGAGTAACAAAAAGCCCTGCCTGCCAGGTCGAATTTGGGGGTTGAGGGGTCTAAAGCCGAGCAACCTCAATGGCGTTGCGCGCCTGCAACAGATGCTATTATAGAAGAGGTGATAGTTTAACCAACAGAGCATTCTAAGTTACCATTTGATAACAATTCTCTACTAAATGTGCATTGAGTTGCAGAGAGAGTAAAACGCCATTACGAGTACAAAACCGAAAGCAATAATGGAAACATGTTTACCTAACATGGCGGAGTCTAATCTTTCAGCAACACCTAACCTTTAACTTATTGTTGAAGACTGAATGCCAGTAAGACTGAGATTCTACTCATTCGGCACACCGACTCCCTCCTTCCCTGCAGCTCTCTGGCCGGCCTCTCTTGGCCATCTTCCTGCTCTCACCTGGAAGGCTAAAAACCTCAGGGTCATCTTCGACTCCACACTCTCCTTCTCTCCTCACATCTCTGACGTCTCTAAGAAGTCATACTACCAGCTGCACCTCCTCAGAGGTATTCTTCCTTTCCTCTCCTTCCCCCAGAAGCTCACCGACTCCAGAGCCCTGGTTCTCTCTAGGCTGGAGTATTGTAACAGCCTCTATCTAAATCTGCCTGCTTCTACTCTCCGTCCTCTGCAACTTATCCAGAACAGGACTGCGAGACTTGTCCTTGGCCTCAAGCCCAGGGATCGTATCTCTACAGCACTGAAATCTCTGCACTGGCTCCCAGTGGCTGCGAGGAGTAAGCTCAAAACCCTTGCATTGTCCAAGAGGCCTTTAGGGGCCTAGGGCCACAATACCTTCAACTCTTCCTAAATATCTTCCTTCTCGAGCTCTTCGCTCATCCGCCTCCAACTCCGTCAGGGTGAGTCACTTCTCCAAGCAACGAGTTGGTGGTAGATCTCTCTATCTGGCTGGGGCCTTCCTGCCTCCCTGAAACTTGAGGAGAACCATCTCCAGTTTCGGAAGCTTCCTCTTTGCTTCTGCTTTCTCTCCCCCTCTCCCCTGCTGAATTTCTAACTGAAACTGCACTGGTTACCTGGCCACCCTTCTGATCTCGGGTGCAGGCCCCGCCAGTTGAACACCGTCACTGCCTCCCTGGCAACCCCTGCACTTGGGGACTGTTTTCTGTATCCCTACAGTCCCCCTAACAGAACTTATGTCTGCACCTACCTTGCACTTTCCACCAGCTGGCTGTTTTTTATTTATCTTATTTATTCTACTATCCCATGTACTGCACTTTCCCCTCCTCCTTCCCCCACGCACTTTTCCCTTTCCCCCTTCCCATGCACGTGCACGATCTGAATGACACCTGGCCTAGTAAGATCGTTGTCTGTCTTCCTTTTGTTCCCCCTCCCTTGCCTCATCGCGCCTTGAAACACTTGTGTATAGGCGAGTTATAAATGCCATATCATATCATGTAGTTCTAGTTGTAACACTAATCACCCCTTTTTGGTTTCTAATCCCATAAATAGCAGCCAATTGCAAATATTCATGAAATCAATATTGTCTGCCTGTACTGTGATTTTGGAAACTCAGAAAAACAACATGTGATGTGCGCGCAGGCTGGGACTGGCCTCTAGGTCAATAGGCCCATGGCCGAATCAAAAACACAAAATGCTAGTGTGGGCCAGTTTTTTTTGGCCTATGCAGGCACTTTTTTGGGCCAATTTGGGCCAGTTTGATGAGTTATTTCACTCCGCAGCTAGTAGTTTTGACCAGTGTTGCTGAAGAAATATACTTTAAAATACACAATTTGCATCACATGTTATCAAAAAACTCCCCCTTGGTTACTATTCAAACAGTATACCAAATGGAATGAAAAGCAATTTGCAACAGTGGGCCACTTTTTCATTGGTGCTTGAGACAATTTTATGACCCAGTCTGACCCTGTGTTCATGTATTGCTGAACAAATAGATGGCCAGGAAGTTGGTAATTGCTCCTATTCATCAGCACTGCATAATAACATGATGGAGGTGTCAGTGCAGTCAGTATCAATAAGTCATTTATTTATTTATTTATTTATTTATTTATGTGTATTTATTTTTGAAAATCACAGGGAAAGCAATAATATTTTGGCACAAAACGCATATACAATGTAACATTGATAATAGAGCTGAGGACAAAAGTCGTTTACAGTGGGATGAGAGAATGTGACTGTGACTTGAAGACCAGATGTCGCAGGGAAAAATGGAAACATAAACCAGGGACGAGGACTGGACAAAATGACATAGGAAGGGGGGGAGTGGAGGAAGTGCTAAATTAAAGATGGAGGGGTGATGAAAATTTGCTGTAGGCTTGTCCGTGCATGGTAGGGAGAGATGTAAACAGGGAAATGCAGTATCATTTAGTGCAAGGAAACAGGTTCTTGAGAAAGGAGAACTCTGGGGTTGGATTTAAATAGTGGCTGAGTTGGAATAGTATGGAGAGGAACTGGACAAGCATTCGAGAGTAGGGGATTGATGAAAGAGAGCGAGCGGAAATTAGAGGAAGTGCAGGGGGCTCGAGTGGCGACAAAGAGGTGAGCCGAGGATGATCGTAACGAGCGATGAGGAGAGTACAGAGTGAGATCTGCAGATAGGTAGGTTGGAGTGAGTCCATGTATAGTTTATAAGATGATGATACGAAGTTTATATTTACCCCTTTGTTTCATAGATTGCCAGCCAATCTAGTGATGGGCACATGAGGTAGAGGCAAAGCGAGAAAGGGGAGGACTACACGGTTGAGGTCTTTGCCCAGAGGTGAGAAAGGATAGTAGGGAAGGCCATAGAGACATATATATATATAACAAATGGGTGGTCAAAACGTTTTATGGTCAGGGGTCTTGGGCTGGCTGATGCTCTGGAATATTAGAGTCAGGGAGATTTTGCCAATATAACTTAGAATTTGGGTTGGGCTGGGTCAAAGGCTTGTGCCCTCCTTCTCGTGGGAAACTTGCTTGCAGGGTGCTCTATACCCCCTCATGGCCTTGCACGGCGCATTCTTTCTTGGTTGCATATGCTAGAGATATGAAACAGTGAGAGGTTGATGGATCTGTGTGAGCCTGGCCTATCCCACTCCTGCCCCAGTCATACCCTGTCCTGCATTCACACACGTATCTCTATGCCCTGAGCCAGGGCCTACTGTCCTGGCTGCAGCGTGGCACCAGGCCTTGATTTAAAGATGGCTTCTATTTTCCAAAATGGTGTTTTGTGTCTAATCCAATCTACGTCCACACTCGCTATATCCTCTCACTAAATGCAACTACTGTCTACTCCCACATCCCCTGTATACGGTCCACAAGCATCTACCACACAGTCTTTGCTGCATTCAAAACCATTTGGGGGCCTGGGAAGATCGCCCCTGCTTCCGAACAACAATGACCCACCCATTGATAATAACCTGGAAGCACTGGACTGCCAGCAATGTGTCTCTTCTAATAGAGCTGATATACTGCAGTCCACAAGAGGCTTGATTCATAATGCCCATTTAAACCATGCCGCTATATCAGAATTGAGCATAGTTCAACCATTTCACATTCAGAACTATTATAATTTTTGAATAAACTTCAAAGTATTGCTGTTCCCACATGAAGCATGCTGCCAAGACAGGAGTTAGCCTACAAAGTCTGGCATGAGTAGAAAAACGCAAAAATGTACAGGTTGTAATATGAATTTGTTGCAAAGTTTTGTCATTTAGTGAACTTTTAGGTGAAAAATTGAAAATTATAAATGGTAACTCTGGTGGGTGTATTCATTCTTCCCAGGATTTCGGTTTCAGAACTCCAAGGGCCTATCAGCAGAGAGGGGTTGGACGTTGGGGAGGAGTGGACCATAAGGGGTCCAATGACAATTCAAGGCTAATAAGTTAGCACCTCCTGATTTTAATATTTTGAAGGTGTGGCTTAGAGGTTAACATCTCGACAGTCCTGGTTGTCATTATTTGTGTTTCTTGCAGAAAATGGCGTGGTGTGCAGGGCCAGTGCCGTGACCCTACTCTATATCGCACCATGACTAGACACTCATGATAGGCGGCCAGAATAAAGGCAGGCGGAAGCAAGTCTTCTTTTTTTAAACGGAAGGAGTGGCCGAGAACCCGGTGTACTATAACTTGCCTCATATGTAATTTAAACACTAAATAGAAAATTGGCTTTGGTGTCATAAGAATTCACTGAACATGGTACAGTGCCAGCGTCTGTATCTCATACTTCGCAACAATGATGGCACCAAATTCTGGAGATTATTAAACAAATATAAGAAGTACTGCCGACTTAAAAGTTACTTCTCCATTATAATCCAGGCAAAATATGAACATTCCCCAAGTATGTACACATGCGCTAATGTTAGATCAGCTGATGGGGTTCACGATCTGCTCTGCAAGACTGGTAGCCTAAACGATGAGGACTTGTCACACATGGAGGGTGCTATGGAGGGGGGACTTAGTCATGTATTGTGTGACAACAAAAATGCCCATTCTCCAAGGCAACCCAAGATTGGATAAATAGTAACCCAAGTTCCAACAGACGTGGGCCCCCCTCAATTGAACAGAACTAACATTTGCTTCCCACCATTTAAACTAGAGTGGTATATTTGGATGTCTTGTACCTATATGGAAAATGTCCTTAGCAATGTGTCTCTTGTAGTTTTACAAATATAAAATAAATAGGTGGTGTCTTTTCTGACAACTTACAATTTAACAATACATTTAAAGTGAATTGGGGTGATTTAGGTGATTCTGTATGGTGTGAATTGCTGTATGTCATGAAACATAGAGTGCATGTGACCTATTGGTGTAAATGTTTTGTTTGGACTATAATGTAAAAAATGTAATCACAAATGTTATTGTCTACTTGACTACAGAATCCAAAAAGGGATTGCAGCACTAGGGATCTCATTTTTGTGATGACACTGAAGCGTATGGTTTCAATGTAAGCGTTGGTGGTATAGTGGTGAGCATAGCTGCCTTCCAAGCAGTTGACCCGGGTTCGATTCCCGGCCAACGCAGGATTTCTTTTTTGGTCGAAATACATTATTTTCATTACTTTATGATTACTATCCAAAGGTGAATACTGCAATTTTAGCTACAAAACCCCAGATTTAGAAGTATGTATTTTCCATGGTGTCCACTATACTGAAAGGGAATCGGTTGCTTCTGTGATGACATCAACTGGCTTCACAAGCCATGCAAGGGGCTGGCAAATGGCAACAGAGAGGGCGCTGTCGGCGTACTTCATTTATAAACGTGTCTGGTGTAAGATCTTTAATGTCCTCCTGCATTATCCAGTTCATGGCGGTGTTCTGTAATATTTGGTATCCCATACCGATCGGTATCCCCTGTCTTCGGCTGTCTTCGTTCGCAGACCAAAGTAGGAGAGTTCCGAGCCTCGGTATGGGGTACCAAATGTTGCACAACACCGGCATAACGCCCGAGTTCCATATTGTCCAGTCAGGGGAGTATTCAGCATTGGCTGGGGGGGACAACCATGGTGAAACTCCTGGTACTTTCCCCTCAAATGTAGTGCACGCATTTCCAGGTTGTCCCATTCACGCCCACAAACCACCCACCCCTGCCCCAATCTATTTTTTTAGTAACATTACTATTGGCATCTCGCATTTTAACACAACAAAAAAAACGGCAGAATCATTACAAATGCAGGGAACTCATCTATTAGAGCTCTGTCCAGGCGCTCAATGGCAAAATACATGCACATCAGCTAATTTGCATATGGATTGCACCAACAGAAATTACTTCACAGAAAGCACATTGCAAGGAGCATCATCAGTATTTGATACTTGGAGGCAGAATGCAAGTGACTTTAGAATAAGTTGTCATAAGTAAGCCAAGTGGCAAATAATTTTGTGGTGCAACATACCTAAATTGCACTGTTATATATGGAGCAAGACAGGCTTTTTAAAAAAAATAACAGCATGATATATTAAAGCTTTGAAGTGAATCACTTACGGAGCTGCAGATAAGACAGCCTCATTACGACCCAGGCGGTAAGTTACCGCCTGGGCCGTGACTTTACCACCATGGCGTAAACTACGTTTACGCCATGGTGGTTGGCGGACTTACCGCCCCATTCCGAGGTCGGCGGGGCGGTAAGTCCCCAATCCCCATTTACCCTTCCCCATTCCCATTTTTGCCCCATAGGGCATAATGGGAGTGGGGAAGGCGTTAATTACGCCACCGTAAATTACGGTGGCGTAATTAACATCAAGGTCCCTTACCGCCATGGTTTTTTACACCCGCTAGAAGCAGGTGTAAAATCCGCCATGGCGGAAAGGGAACTCGTGATTGGCGGTAAGGGGTCGGCGCAGCTAACGATGGCGCTAACCCCTTACCGCCAGGGTCGTAATGAGGCCCAGTCTGATTACATGGTCTGCCCAGGATCACACACTTTGGTTAATAGTGAAACCGGGATGGAGACAATTTAAGCAACTGAGCACATCTTCACAGTTTTAGTTTATTTTGATATTTATTAATGTTTCCCTTTGCATTTCATGTGCTTAAATACCACTTTATTTATATAAATGCCTTAGAAGCAAACCACATTACATAACAAACTTCCCTTTCATTATTAACTTTACACTATATATCATTATAGAAATATGTTGAGCAATAAGAGGACGGATTTCGTTTTATTCTCCCCTCCCTGCATGCAAAGTCACAATAGAATCATGCAGATTAATGTGAGCCTAACAAATCCCCCCTGGGTAAAGCCATAGTCATTATTTCATAAAGCCTGCAGCATCATACAACCTTCTAACACCTGATCACTCCCTGCCATGCACATTTCTAAAAGGACAAAAGTCCCTGCTAATAGTACCCCCTCCCTCCCATCAGTGCCTAATGGCTCACATTGAAATGCTCTGTTGACACAGAGCAACTTGCGAGCCCCTCTGCTCCTGCCCTGAGCTCCTTGGAACATTGTCCTGCCAGAGGTTTCGGAAAGGGTAAGGTGTCCTGCTGCCAGGACAATTACTGCGCAGAGCAGGAATTACTGAGCACACATTGTCCTGCCAGGGGTACACCTTTCTCATTGGGCACCCTCATTGAGGTGCCGAATGGGAAGGGTGGCCCACTGATGAAAGTCCTGGTCAGGCTCTAAAAAGAGCGTGTGGGCTGGCAACGTGCCCCCCCCCCAACCCCTTGCTCGGTATGGCACTGTTACTTGATCAGTCAGCTGAACTGCATTGAGTTAAATGAAACTTAGTTGGTTATATGGTTATTTGTAGCTTAAAAAAATCACAGCTGCCAACACTTGGTGGATTATTTGGTTATTAGTAGCAGGCTGCCAACAGTGATGGAAATGGGTACACAAACTACGCTTGGAAATTGATAAAATACTAATACTACCTCCTTAGGGAAATTGACCCGATAGATAGGTTCACTGAAGAGGGTGTTGTGTAGCGGTGCAGTCATCATGGCAGGCACGTAAAACACATACAAATAATATTTCATTTTATAGGGTTGACATGAAACGCAGATAAATCACACAATAAACGAGACTGACAATATATATATTACACATCTCATAGCATAGTGGGAGTATTTGTGGTGTTTCTCTTTTAAGAACATGTATTGCCCCACTAAGGATGTCAAGAGAGGATGAGAGTCAAAACCTACCCTTGTTCTAGGCTTTTGACTCTAATCCTCTCTTGACATTCCTCTCTACACCCTCTAGAGTCAGGCCCCCTCACAAAAAAGAGGGTCTCGCCCCATTTTCTCACACCCTCTAAGGATGTGTCATGACAGCCTCATACCTGACTGAAAGAGGAGCCTCCGCATGCACGTGCAATACCACGGTGGTAGACTAAATGTAATGGCACTCTGTCTCTGTGTCACACTGTGTAGGGCCTGCAGGCCTACCCCGTGTGATCACAGGCCTGCGGCCCTGCTAGTCTGGGTGTGGTCTGGGTGCCCCAGATCAGCATGTGTAACGGGGTGCCTCCAGGCCACTGGCCCTCTGTGTGATCGCAGAGCAGCTGCTTGTCTGGGAGCCCACAGCAGCTGCGGTCTTGTTGTGTGACCACGACGATCAGGGTGATCCCAGACACATTAATTTTGTGTTGGTGCCCCAAGCACCTGTTGGGCTGGCCCAGAGTCACAGTGCACAGAAACTATGTACTCCACTCCCCAATTCAAGGGATAGCTCAAGCAGAGTGTTGTTAAATGTTACCCCTGAAAAACAATGGGATACCAAATATTACAACCCTGTATTAGCCATTATATTTGGTATCCCCTTCAAAAAAGGATGAGATGGCTTCCAGAAGCTGTCACAGTGAAGGGCTATGGTGTGCTCCCCTTCCCAATGCAAGGGATAGTTCAAGCAGTGTGTTGTTAAATGTTACCCCTCAAAATCAAGGGATACCAAACATTACAGCACTATATTAGCTGTAATATTTGGTATCCCCTTCAAAAAAGGATGAGATGGCTTCCAGAAGCTGTCGCAGTTTAGGCTTATGATGTACTCCCTCTGTGTGATCGCAGAGTAGCTGCTTGTCTGGGAGCCCACAGCAGCTGCGGTCTTGTTGTGTGACCACGACGATCAGGGTGATCCCAGCCACATTAATTTTGTGTTGGTGCCCCAAACACCTGTTGGGCTGGCCCAGAGTCACAGTGTACAGAAACTATGTACTCCACTCCCCAATTCAAGGGATAGCTCAAGCAGAGCGTTGTTAAATGTTACCCCTCAAAAACAAGGGGATACCAAATATTACAACCCTGTATTAGCCATTATATTTGGTATCCCCTTCGACTCCCCTCCCCAATGCAAGGGATAGTTGAATCAGTGCTTTGTTATATGTTACCCCTCAACATCAAGGGGATACCAAATATTACAACCCTATATTAGCCATTATATTTGGTATCCCCTTCAGAAAAAGAATGGGATGGCTTCCAGAAGCTGTCACAGTGAAGGCTTATGATGTACTCCCCTCCCCAATGCAAGGGATAGTTTAAGCAGTGTGTTGTTAAATGTTACCCCTCAAAATCAAGGGGATACCAAATATTACAACACTATATTAGCTGTAATATTTGGTATCCCCTTCAAAAAAAAGGATGGTATGGCTTCCAGAAGCTGGCACAGTGTAGGCTTATGATGTACTCCCTCCCCAACACAAGGGATAGTTGAAGCAGTGTGTTGTTAAATGTTACCCCTCAAAATCAAGGGGATACCAAATATTACCATACTAGATTAGCTGTAATATTTGGTATCCCCTTCAAAAAAAGGATGAGATGGCTTCCAGAAGCTGTCGCAGTGTAGGCTTATGATGTACTGCCCTCCCCAATGCAAGGGATAGTTCAAGCAGTGCTTTGTTAAATGTTACCCCTCAAAATCAAGGGGATACCAAATATTACAGCACTATATTAGCTGTAATATTTGGTATCCCCTTCAAAAAAAGGATGAGATGGCTTCCAGAAGCTGTCGCAGTTTAGGCTTATGATATACCGCCCTCCCCAATGCAAGGGATAGTTGAAGCAGTACTTTGTTAAATGTTACCCCTCAACATCAAGGGGATACCAAATATTACAACCCATATTAGCTGTAATATTTGGTATCCCCTTCAAAAAAAGGATGAGATGGCTTCCAGAAGCTGTCGCAGTGTAGGGTTATGATGTACTGCCCTCCCCAATCCAAGGGATAGTTCAAGCAGTGCTTTGTTAAATGTTACCCCTCAAAATCAAGGGGATACCAAATAGTACAACACTATATTAGCTGTAATATTTGGCATCCCCTTCAAAAAAAGGATGTGATGGCTTCCTGAAGCTGTCACAGTGTAGGATTATGATGTAAACCCCTCCCCAATGCAAGGGAGAGAAAAAGCAGTGCTTTGTTAAATGTTACCCCTCACAATCAAGGGGATACCAAATATTACAACACCATATTAGCTGTAATATTTGGTATCACCTTCAAAAAAAGGATGAGATGGCTTCCAGAAGCTGTCGCAGTGTAGGCCTATGATGTACTGCCCTTCCCAATGCAAGGGATAGTTCAAGCAGTGCTTTGTTAAATGTTGCCCCTCAACATCAAGGGGATACCAAATATTACAAACCTATATTAGCCATTATATTTGGTATCCCCTTCCAAAAAAGAATGGGATGGCTTCCAGAAGCTGTCACAGTGAAGGCCTATGGTGTGCTCCCCTCCCCAATGCAAGGGATAGTTCAAGCAGTGCATTGTTAAATGTTACCCCTCAACATCAAGGGGATACCAAATATTACAACCCTATATTAGCCATTATATTTGGTATCCCCTTCAAAAAAAGGATGGGATGGCATCAGAAGCTGTCACAGTGTAGGCTTATGATGTACTCCCTTCCCCAATACAAGGGATAGTTCAAGCAGTGCGTTGTTAAATGTTACCCCTCATCATCAAGGGGATACCAAATATTACAACCCTAAATTAGCCATTATATTTGGTATCCCCTTAAAAAAAGGATGTGATTGCTTCCAGAAGTCATTGCCTTCATTTGGCAGTGCTTCCATCTCCTGCTGTGGGAGCTCAGGTGGTGCTCTCTCTGGTCGTGGGCGACTCCTGTCGATGTCTTGCCTCTGATTCAGCCTCCAGTCACCCTCTAGGTTTCTTTCCACCCAGCTCCATGCTTCTCTGGGATCCGTGAAATGCACTGTCGTACCGTTGTGGTATATTTTCAGCTGTGCTGGGAATAGAAGTCTGTATTTTATGTGAACAGCTTGAAGGCGTTTCTTGAGTGGGTCGAAGGACTGCCTCGCTTTCTGAACCTCCCTGGCGAGGTCTGGGAAAAAGGCGATTCTGGAGCCATTAAATGTTATGGAGCCTGTAGTTCTGGCCATCTGCAGTATGGCGTCCCAAACCCTATAGTTCAGAATATTTGCTATTACCGTGTGCGGGGGAGCTCCGGGTATTTGTCTGCCCGTTGGTGAGCACGTTCAACTGAGAAGAATTTTGATAGGGTCTTGGGAACGAATAGATCCACAAGCCATTGCTCTAGGAATAGCTCCATGCTCGGCCTTTGGAGTTTTCAGGCAATCCAAGGATCCAGATGTTCCGTCTTGCTCTGCCATCACCCTCTTCCACTCATTCTTCTAGTGCCTTGAGGCGTGCCAACGCTCCGGTCATTTGGTGATTTACAGTCCTCAGGCTGTCCTCTGTTTCCGACATGCGGCCCTCTGCTTCCCCGGTACGAGCCGTGAATTTTTGCAGCTCATGGCGCAATAGAGACACCTCAGTACATATACTATCCATCTTTTTTTCCATATATGTCCTTGAGTTGGTGATAGCATTCATGATGTCTTTAAGGGATATATTGTCATCCTTCGGTCCCAATGCATCACCAGAGTTGCCCTGCTCCTGCGGGGGAACTTGGTTAGTGATTGTGTACTGCTCCATTTTGCTCTGCGTTGTCACGTTCTTTGCCCTGTCTTTCCCCATGGTGGTCAAGCCAGTGTTGATTTGCAGTTGCTCCCTTCCCTCTCAGCCGATGTTCGTGCAGCTGTTTAGGGCAGTGGGGTGCTCGCTTCGGGCACAACGATTCGGCAAGGCACCATCCAGTTGTTGCTGTTGGTTCAGGATCTTGTGGATACTGGTCAAGTGGTTCACCAGAGAAACTTGTTCCGCCTTCACAGGTGCACTGTCCAGCGTTTATTAACAAATGGTGCTGTCCATGACCACCTGGCTGCGGTACTCCGAAGACGGCAGAGCCACAAGCCTTGGCTTCTATCTCGCTAGGGAGGTGCCGTTGTAATCTCTAACACCTCTTCCCTCCTTTTGGTTTCTCTTACAGTTTTATATGCACTGTCCACTTTGTGGTTTTCTTCCCAGAAGTCCGCTGCGTTATCACCTTTGCCCTCTCCCTCATTTGTTTTGTGAGCCTGAGGATTGGCTTGGTCGGTACCCTATCTTTCGGGAAGGAGGTGTTTCTATTAGTTTCAGTTTAAACGTGTGTCCTAGACTCGTATAGTGCAGGATTAGGGGCCATGTTGCCGCTTCACACCACGGACAAGAAGGCCAGTGCTGCAGTTGCCTCCTTTCCTGGGAGACGTGCTCGTTTCAGTTGTCCTCAGTAGTAGGCTTTGATCGGGCCGGTGATATCAGAATGTTGTTTTGCTCTCTCAATTCCTTGCAGCTTCTGAAGTGCGTGCTGCCACTCAAGTCGGCGCACCGGTTGTGTACAAGCTCACCTCCCAGCAGGTGCTCGCTTTTGATAACGGTCTGGGCTCACAAGTGATTTTAAGTGTGTAAACCTTGTTTATTGCTGCATGTTATGGTGGCTAGGTGATGTATTCACAGGATATTAGTCTTATTGGGTTCACCAGGGACACGCAGCGCTCAGCCACATCACTACTTTATTGGGAGCTCGGAGCGTTGTAGATTCAGTGCGCAGTTCTCATTCACCTTATAACAGCCATGCTCTCAGCATAGGCAGCTTACCTTCCATTCTCGGTTGCTTTGTGGCACGTGTGTTGCAATCCATGTGTCGCGTTCCACTTCAGGGTGCCACTGTGAGCGGTTGGGGTCCAGGGATAATTCTGCTGCGTATCATTGTTGGTAGGCAGTTTAGCTTCTTCGCACCCTCTCTGGGTAGGAGACGTGTTTGATTTGGTTGCCCCCGCTCACTCCTTGTCACAGGCGCTGCTCGCTTCGCTGTCGGCCTGGCTCTCCTGCAACCAGAGCGCCTTCAGGCAGCCTTCCTCGGTTCGCCTGCTAGCTCGGGTCACGTCATTCCCAGGGGCCCACAGCAGCTTCTCGCAGCCTCAGATGGGACCGTCCCATCGACCACCGGGGCAGCAGGTAGGAGACGAGCCGAGCTGGCGTCTTGGAGATCCCATCAGGGGGAGGACCCATAGCGCGGCTCACCTTGTCGCTGCAGTGATCAGGATCGTAACGTCGGCTGGTCATCTCTGTTGTCCTCAAGCAGGGTTGCTCCACCTCGTATCGTAGCAGGGGATGCCAGTACCCGCCTGCTTTCATGGGCGCGCTCGACCGCCTACTCGCAGTGTTGTTTGGGGTCGGGATCAGTGTTTAGTCTTCCTGATTTCGGCCTCAGCGATGTGATGGTAGTTGCTGTCATGGGGGCGATTGGTTCAGTGGAGCCTTTAACGTAATGCGCACCTTCCTCTTAGCTCGCAGTCTCAGCAGTCATCTTGTCTGGCATACCCAGTCAGGCGCTTCTGGATTCCACAGCACGTATCTCCGGAACCACACGTCGGTTCAGGTCCATAGTGCAGCGACCCGTTGCAGAAGGGTTCCGCCGCTTTTGGAAGCTATTTTTGTGAGTTTAACAACATGAATTGTCAGGATAAAGGCAGGATCTAGCTGGCGGACTGGGGGCAGTGAGGAATCACGTCCTCATTGCCCGCTTGCTGGCCACACCCCCCTCCAAACTTGGTGATTATTGAAGGTAAGGTTACCCGTTTTATCGGGTGCTTTGCATCCGTTTACCGTGCGCAGCCCCTATTCGATGAGCCATACACACATTTGGAGACCCTTTGCACACACCCGTCCATATTTCATGTGGGCAAGGGGATGTTCAGTGAACAGTCCTCCAGCGGATCTAACAGATCCTTTGGCAGACTTACACCCATTTTGAGGTTAAAATCTCCGCCCCATATGCATTGCTCATTATGATTCCTCCTGTTTAGAAATAACTCATCAATAAATGCCTTGACTTTGGCTAACCTGTCTGCCTCAGCCTTATGGGGGCTGTTATAGAGGTTCAAAATGATTAACGGGGTAAAATACAGAGCACCTGTAGGTAGTCCATGCCAGTCTCCACTACCCTAAACCTACAGGTTAAGGAGGCTTAAATGAAAATCGCCAGCCCCCCATAACATCTTACTGTAGCATTTTTTTCGCTGAGATCCGCTACGATGTGTAACCATCTAACAGTGTGGTCTCCAAGGCCCAGGTCTCTTGCAAGAGAATGACATTGTGTTTTTTTTATTTTATTTATTTTTATTGGTTTTATGAAACAACAGAGAACCTTCGGAGCAAACATGAAAGGGACTTGTGTCCCTATAAACCTTATACAAAAACAATTAGATAATTCCCTGGCGTATACATCCTCCCCTCCCTCCTCCCCCCACCCCCTTTCAAGGCACAGTCTCTGATCGCTGCTTTCACTTATACTGTTAAATCCGTTGTCGGCAGTCCCGACCGGGCACTAGATCGTCGGAAATGGGCCGATTCCTCTAAACTAAAGTCTGTGTTTTCCAAGTTAACTATTTGGTGGGGCCGGGTCACTGTTCTCCAGGAATTTCAACCACTACTTTCCATGTTACTAAAAGCACTTAAGAACCCGAGCCATTCAGTCTCTATCAGAACATTGGATCCCTGTATAGCTTCTGTGATCTTTTCCATAAGATAAATATCCCTGGCCACTGCCACCCATTCTTTCTTCATGGGGAGGCAGGTCCTTTTCCAAGTTCTAGCTCGACGGTCTCTGGCCGCTAAAAGTAAACAATGTGACAGGTGTGGAAGCTTGTCCAACTGCTCATCCCTTATTTCAAGTCCAAATAATACTTTGATTGGGTCTAGTGGGTGGGATCCTCCCTCCGCCTCTTTGATCCAGCTCAACACGTCTGTCCAATATGTGTGCACTTTGTGACATGTCCACCACATATGCCAATAATTGGCTTTTTCCCCGCATCCATGCCAGCAACGGGGAATCACCGCTGGAAAAATCTTGGAGAGTACTACCCGGTTATATTTCCACCTGTGAAGCAGTTTTATGGTGTGCATCTTATATTGACATGAAATTGAGGTCTTAAATGCCCTACTACAGAGTCGCACCCATAAACCGTCCCCAATTTCACAGCCCAAGTCCCTCTCCCATCTCGTTCTTCGACCCCTGATTGCTCCTATACTGCGGGACAAAAGTGCCGTATACAGGAGGGAGATGAGACCTTTCATATTTACATGCATGTCCAAGACCTTCTCTACTGGGGTGAGTGGCCCCTGTATATGCTGCTTCCATTTCCCTGCCATGAATACCCCCTTCAATCTTAGATAGAGGAGTGGGGACAGCCTGCCAATGCCCAATGCTTCCTCCAGTTCCTGGATGCTTATGAATGTATTTTCTTTCACCAACTGACCCACCCTGCAAATCCCCGCTTCAAACCAGGACTGATAATGTTCGTGGCCAGGGATCGCATCCCTCACCAGTGGGGACCAAATGTGCCCACATTCACCTTCAATCCGGAAAAATGCCCGAACTACTCTATCAGCCGCAAGGCGGCTGGGACAGATTGGGCTGGCTGCCTCACGTGGAGCATTATATCATCTGCATAGAGACCGAGTTTAAACGTTCTGTCTCCCACATCTATACCCATCACATCAGGGGACCCCCTCAGATATTGTGCCAAAATCTCCATGGTCATTGCAAACAATAGGGGCGAGTGGGGGCAGCCCTGTCGGGTCCCTCGCTGAAGATTAAATCTACATGATAGCCACCCATTTACCGTAACTCTGGCTGACTGTTCTGCATACAGAGCCTTGATCACTCGTCGGGCACCCTCACCAAAACCAAATTTCTCTAGTACCCCATGTAGAAACTCCCAGTTGACTCGGTCAAAGGCCTTTTCGGCATCTATGGCCACCAAGACTGGGTTGCCCCCCCTGGGTGCTGCCTCCCTCATAAAATGGAGAGTCTTCCTGAGGGTGTCTGCTCCCTGCCTGCCCTGTATGAAGCCCACCCTATCAGAATGGATGAGCCCCGGAAGGAGGCCCTCTAGTCTTGTTGCAATTATTCTGGTGAACAACTTTGCATCCACGTTCAGGGGGGAGATTGGTCTATAAGATTGGCAGTCTGCAGGGTCTTTTCCTTCTTTGGGGATGACCGTGATTAATGCTTCCCCAAATGACAGAGGGGCCCCCTGTGGACATAATATTTGTGAACAGATCTGCCAGGAATCCGCCAGTTGGCCTGCAAATGCCTTATAGAAGCCTGCCGTGAACCCGTCCTCTCCCGCGGCCTTCCCCAGCTTCAAACCTGATATTGCCTGGAGGACTTCCTCATCTGTTATTGGGGCCTCTAGGGTGAAGACATCTCCAGGTCTAAGGGTTGGGAGGGTCACTCCCTGCAAATAGGATTCTAATGTTTCCCCTCCTATAACTCCTTCCTTCTCGTACAATATCTCATAGAAACTGGCAAATTCTCCTGCTATCGCCTCTGGGTCCGATCTTTCCCCTTCTTTCCCATTATTGATCTTTGCCACCCATCTATCTGGCCGCTGGGCGCGGAGCTTCGCCACCAGCCTGGCACCCGACTTATCCCCTTTTTCGTAATATTTCTGTCTCAGGTGTTGGAGGCCTGCTACAATTTTACCCATCTCCATTTCTCTACGTTCCTGTCTCTTGGTTTTGGTGATCCCCAGGTCTCTCTCCTTCTCTTCCTCTTCCTTCCCCTCGACTCTCTCCAATAGGCATATCTCAGATCTTAGTTTGTGGGCCAAGAGCGTTCTAGTTCGCTTCTTGGCCGCCCCTTCACTAATCAATCTACCCCGCCATGTAGCTTTAGCCGCCTCCCATACTGTCTCCAAGTGAACCTCACCAGTGTTGTTTAACTCAAAATACTCTCTAATGGCTGAAAACATCATCTGCTCTCCAAAAACCGCATCCCTCAATAGGAGGTTATTGCACCTCCACAATGATTCCCTCGTTTTAAACCCGATATAATAATGTCTGCCCAAACCAGGTCATGAACTGACCAGCTAACCCGGTGATGGTTACAAGCATCAGTTCTGCTCATATGCTGGTGTTCCAGAAATATATAATCAATACTGGTTCTGGAGCCATGGACTGGGGAGTGAAATGTATAGCCTTTCATAATTGGGTGAGTCTCCCTCCAAAGAACTACCAACCTGTGGTTCCACATTAAGTCCAAGAACCCTCTGTATGGCTGTCCACCACCTGCTACCTGTGGGGATCTGCTTCCCACTATGATCCAATCCCAGGCCCGCCCACATGTTAAAATCGCCTCCCAAGAGGATGAGCCCCTCGGCCCTATCCAATACCTCCCTCAGTACCTCCTTGATGAATTGCATCTGACCCATATTTGGGCCATAAATGGCTGCTATGGTAATTCTGGAGGTTTCCAGGTTTCCCGAGACCACCACCGCTCTTCCATCTGCTCTGCCCCAAACTGCGGACACTAGCCTAAGGTTTCTGCGGAGTAGGATCCCAACACCTCCCTTTTTGGTGGGGCCCGATGCCCAGAATATCTGGCCCACATGTGAACCTGGAATGCGCCTTTCTTCCCCTTTCACTGTTCTAGTTTCTTGTATTAGGAGTACACCCAGACCTGCATTCTTCATTTCCCTCCCCGCCCCCCTCACAAAGCTCCCAGTCGACTGGGCTGGGCCGGTCAGACGTACATTAGTCCAGATCTTCAGAGGAGGTTAGGGCCTCATACCGAGTAGCTAGCTCAACCCCAATAGTATGCGCCTCTCCCTTCTGTGGGGTCAATCTTTCTAAATTAGGGTTGGACCTCCAACCCAAGGGTAATCTGTGGCCAAGAGGTGGATACAAAGGCCCCTGCGCATGGGGTACTCTGTGCTTCCCTCCTCCTAACAAATTTGCTCAAGCGGTTCCCTGAATCAGCCACCCTCCCAGTACAACCGTAAAACAAATCCTGAGAGACCAGCCTACTATGGAGACTGTAGCTGTTTGGTTTTAGGCCTCTGGATAAATTAGAGTTGACCAAATAACAAACCATTGTTGCATCTTAGAAGGAAACCACTATGCTGTCCCCCTTCATACATTTGGGTTTTTGGCCTACCCTTCCTACCCTTCTTGACATTAATATAAGGCTTGGGTCAGTGCTCGGTCCAGTCAGGTTGGCGTTGATCCAATAGGTCATTTTATTCATTAGTGAAATAGTTAATTCAAATTCACACTTAGGGAGCCCCGGTACACCCACGATAATCCCCATAAGAGGGGCTGCTGCAGGCAGTAAATTCAAAATGCTCTTCTACAGCCCTTCTATATGCATGTTAGCCCCAGTGTCCCCTATGAAAGTCCTAAAGCTTAAGTCGGACCTCCCAGTACTCGTAAAATTTGAGTTAACAGTTACTGAGCTTAACTGTGTGGTTACTGCATTATCCTTTGCCGGCATCACCAGCCCGCCAACCTCAGTGACCGAGCCAGGACGCTCACCACTCAACCCCCCCACCCCAATACTATCTTACCATTTGGCTTTGCCCCAACCCCAACCGTACTTATTTCTGCCACTCTTTTTGTTAGAACTCTGAGTCATCCAGGATAGCCAGTGTGTTCATTACCCCAGACTTAAACATCTGCAATGACTCTAGGATGGTCTAAAGGGGCTTGAGCTTTACATCTAGAAGTGATTCCAGCCAGAGCTTATCCTCCTCCCCCCTGGAGGAGGAATTTAGATCCTGTCTCAGTTCCCTCTCCGGGCTCCCACCCATATGGCTATTCACCAATTGATCCGTTACTACACCCCCTCACTGTTAAGACACATAATGATGGATCCACACTGCGCAAAGTTACAATTAACTCTTTATTGAGTTAGTAACAGCAACGAACCCCAGCCAGGGGAAATCTTCTCAACTGACGTAGTGGAATGTGGAGACCCTCAGATGCTGGGACTCCACATTCCAGGAGGCGATGTCAGTGAACATATTATGACAACAGTAACCAAGTTGTGAATAAGATGTATTGCACACACAAGCCCATCAATACATAGACATTTAAATATAATAACTTCTAATATGATAAACTGTAACCTCTAACACTCACCATCCAGTCCCCTATCCCTAGTCACACGCCCTCCCCTTCCACTTCTAAAGATTTCACCAGATTCTTCCTCCTCATGGTCAGTACCTTCCCCACTCTCTACTGTTTTCATCACAGACCTCGACAACGCATCTGCAACCACATTATTTTCTCCTTGCACATGCATCATAACAAATTGTAAACCTTGTATACTGCTCACCCACTTGATGATGCGTCTGGGCACACCTTCCAGACCACCCTTAGAAAATGTACTAACCAATGATTTGTGGTCAGTGCAAATAGTAAACTCTCATCCCCATAAGTTTCTTTTAAATTTCTCCACACCCCAGACAGACGCCAAAACACCTCTTTCACAACAACAGAGTGCCTACATTTAACTTCCTTAAGAGTTCTCGAGGCAAACGCCAGAGTATAAAGCTCCGAGTCATACTCCTGCATGAGAACACTACCCAAGCCATAGTTGTTTGCATCCACAAATAACAAAGTGTTCCTTGACTCTACAAAATTGCTCAACACGGGAACATTCACCACAGCCTGTTTAATGTCTGTAAAGTCCTTCATACACTTCTCATCCCAATCAAACAACACACCTTTTCTAGTAAGATTCCTCATGAATAACAGCAACGACCCCCAGCCAGGGGAAATCTTCGCAACTGACTTAGTGGAATGTGGAGTCCCCCAGATCCTGAGACTCCACATTCCAGGAGGTGATGTCAGTGAACATATTATGACAACAGTAACCAAGTTATGGATGTGATGTATTGCACACACAAGCCCATCAATAAATAGACATTTAAATATAATAACTTCTAATATGATAAACTGTAACCTCTAACACTCACCATCCGGTCCCCCATCCCTAGTCTCACCCCCTCCCCTTCCACTTCTGCTTCGTTATCTGCCTCCATACCAGGGTGCAGAGGATCCTGAGGCATACAGACCCCAAGCAACTGCTCCTGTAGATCCATTCCTTGAACCACTGTGCCCCCTAAGGCCCCCATCTCCTCAATACAACTTTTATTTTAGAGGTGCTACCTTTAGGATTCCCTCCTGAACCTGAAATAGCATCCCATGCTGCTTTTCCAGTAACAGTAATGTGATTCACTATTTTGCTGGCCATGTGTCTTCCAAATACAAATCTAGGGAGTGTTGCAAAAGATTGGGCTTAACCTTGGCAAGCTCCTGGGCCGTTTAAATTATTATTATTTTTCTTTTTGCCCTTTCTGTCAGCGCCCCGGTCTCCGATCATCCCTTGCTTATGGTGGAAATGCACCTAAGAACAGTAAAATTGAGCCATTATAAAATTGGTTGAAAAGAGTAAACAGACCGCTAAAACATCAATGTCTAAATGGTGACTATGCAGTGGGACCTTCTGGCATGTGCCAGAGCATAAGAAACAAATAGTAATGGGTTGTTGGCCACAGAGGACCACAACCATCTGCGGGACAAATGCAGCCACCCGCCACCCTGGATTGATAGCTTAGTAAGGACTGTTCGGCTCCAAAGGCAGCCACAACACCCATGGTCACAGATGGCAACCGGCAGCCAGTCCTCACGATAAACCTCCAGAGACCAAGAGAGGGGGGACAGGGAACGCCCGATAGCTCAAGGAGCAGCCTTAGTCTGTCTGTCTCCCCATAACCCCACTCTCATAAACACGAAAATTGAAACAGTCAGAGGCATTGGAGAGCGATAGATTTCAGCGGCAAATCAATAGTCAACCAGTAGCACGGCTCACGGGAGGGATTCTAGCTTGGCACACTCCTCCTTATCCAAATGCCGGGCAAAGTGGAGGGCAGTGCAAATATATTCACGTACAGTTTTTCAACAGTCCAGCTTTCACTTTCCCACTTTCGGGTTACAGGTTTTCCGCACTCCACTATCATGCGGAAGTACCAAAGTGCAGAGGGGTGAGGAAACCCGGGTTACCAACCGAGGTTGGCCAATGACTTACTTGTAGACCTTGGTGACTGGAGTAACCCCCTCCATGCCGCTCCACCACGAGCCACCAATAACCACTTGTGCCTCCACTTCACCTCTGTGCAGCACTCCGCGCTTGTTTTAGGGTTAAATGCTCCTCCTCCTCCACCTCACATGAGCATAGGCAGCAAAAACAGACTGGAAAGGCTGGCAGTCCCCCACCATTAATCACTTGTGGGTGGGATCCTCCCTCCGCCTCTTTGATCCAGCTCAACACGTCTGTCCAATATGTGTGCACTTTGTGACATGTCCAACACATATGCCAATAATTGGCTTTTTCCCCGCATCCATGCCAGCAACGGGGAATCACCGCTGGAAAAATCTTGGAGAGTACTACCCGGTTATATTTCCACCTGTGAAGCAGTTTTATGGTGTGCATCTTATATTGACATGAAATTGAGGTCTTAAATGCCCTACTACAGTGTCGCACCAATAAACCATCCCCAATTTCACAGCCCAAGTCCCTCTCCCATCTCGTTCTTCGACCCCTGATTGCTCCTATACTGCGGGACAAAAGTGCCGTATACAGGAGGGAGATGAGACCTTTCATATTTACATGCATGTCCAAGACCTTCTCTACTGGGGTGAGTGGCCCCTGTATATGCTGCTTCCATTTCCCTGCCATGAATACCCCCTTCAATCTTAGATAGAGGAGTGGGGACAGCCTGCCAATGCCCAATGCTTCCTCCAGTTCCTGGATGCTTATGAATGTATTTTCTTTCACCAACTGACCCACCCTGCAAATCCCCGCTTCAAACCAGGACTGATAATGTTTGTGGCCAGGGATCGCATCCCTCACCAGTGGGGACCAAATGTGCCCACATTCACCTTCAATCCGGACAAATGCCCGAACTCCTCTATCAGCCGCAAGGCGGCTGGGACAGATTGGGCTGGCTGCCTCACGTGGAGCATTATATCATCTGCATAGAGACCGAGTTTAAACGTTCTGTCTCCCACATCTATACCCATCACATCAGGGGACCCCCTCAGATATTGTGCCAAAATCTCCATGGTCATTGCAAACAATAGGGGCGAGTGGGGGCAGCCCTATCGGGTCCCTCGCTGAAGATTAAATCTACATGATAGCCACCCATTTACCGTAACTCTGGCTGACTGTTCTGCGTACAGAGCCTTGATCACTCGTCGGGCACCCTCACCAAAACCAAATTTCTCTAGTACCCCATGTAGAAACTTCCAGTTGACTCGGTCATAGGCCTTTTCGGCATCTATGGCCACCAAGACTGGGTTACCTCACCTGGGTACTGCCTCCCTCATAAAATGGAGAGTCTTCCTGAGGGTGTCTGCTCCCTGCCTGCCCTGTATGAAGCCCACCCTATCAGAATGGATGAGCCCCAGAAGGAGGCCCTCTAGTCTTGTTGCAATTATTCTGGTGAACAACTTTGCATCCACGTTCAGAGGGGAGATTGGTCTATAAGATTGGCAGTCTGCAGGGTCTTTTCCTTCTTTGGGGATGACCGTGATTAATGCTTCCCCAAATGACAGAGGGGCCCCCCTGTGGACATAATATTTGTGAACAGATCTGCCAGGAATCCGCCAGTTGGCCTGCAAATGCCTTATAGAAGCCTGCCGTGAACCCGTCCTCTCCCGCGGCCTTCCCCAGCTTCAAACCTGATATTGCCTGGAGGACTTCCTCATCTGTTATTGGGGCCTTTAGGGTGAAGACTTCTCCAGGTCTAAGGGTTGGGAGGGTCACTCCCTGCAAATAGGATTCTAATGTTTCCCCTCCTATAACTCCTTCTTTCTCGTACAATATCTCATAGAAACTGGCAAATTCTCCTGCTATCGCCTCTGGGTCCGATCTTTCCCCTTCTTTCCCATTATTGATCTTTGCCACCCATCTATCTGGCCGCTGGGCGCGGAGCTTCGCCACCAGCCTGGCACCCGACATATCCCCTTTTTCGTAATATTTCTGTCTCAGGTGTTGGAGGCCTGCTACAATTTTACCCATCTCCATTTCTCTACGTTCCTGTCTCTTGGTTTTGGTGATCCCTAGGTCTCTCTCCTTCTCTTCCTCTTCCTTCCCCTCGACTCTCTCCAATAGGCATATCTCAGATCTTAGTTTGTGGGCCAAGAGCGTTCTAGTTCGCTTCTTGGCCGCCCCTTCACTAATCAATCTACCCCGCCATGTAGCTTTAGCCGCCTCCCATACTGTCTCCAAGTGAACCTCACCAGTGTTGTTTAACTCAAAGTACTCTCTAATGGCTGAAAACATCATCTGCTCTCCAAAAACCGCATCCCTCAATAGGAGGTTATTGCACCTCCACAATGATTCCCTCGTTTTAAACCCGATATAATAATGTCTGCCCAAACCAGGTCATGAACTGACCAGCTAACCCGGTGATTGTTACAAGCATCAGTTCTGCTCATATGCTGGTGTTCCAGAATATATAATCAATCCTGGTTCTGGAGCCATGGACTGGGGAGTGAAATGTATAGCCTTTCATAATTGGGTGAGTCTCCCTCCAAAGAACTACCAACCTGTGGTTCCACATTAAGGGCCTCATTAGGACCCTGGCGGAGAGGGTGTTACGCCAGCGTAGTGCATGGCGTACCTCTCCGCCATACTACGAGTTCCCGTAGCGCCATGGCGGCCTTTTCCGCCTGGTTTTACCAGGCGGAGAAAACCATGGCGCTACGGGACCTCGTTGTTAATTACGCCACCGTATTTTACGGTGGCGTAATTAACTCCTTCCCCACTCCCATTATACCCTATGGGGCAAAAATGGGAATGGGGAAGGGCAGAATGGGGATTGGGGATTTACCGCTCCGCCGAGGTCGGAATGGGGCGGTAAATCCGCCAACCCCCATGGCGCTATCGGCGGCTTTCCGCCATGCTTCGCGGTGCATTTAGCACCGCGAAGTCCGCCTGGGTCCTAATGAGGCCCTAAGTCCAAGAACCCTCTGTATGGCTGTCCACCACCTGCTACCTGTGGGGATCTGCTTCCCACTATGATCCAATCCCAGGCCCGCCCACATGTTAAAATCGCCTCCCAAGAGGATGAGCCCCTCGGCCCTATCCAATACCTCCCTCAGTACCTCCTTGATGAATTGCATCTGACCCATATTTGGGCCATAAATGGCTGCTATGGTAATTCTGGAGTTTTCCAGGTTTCCGAGACCACCACCGCTCTTCCATCTGCTCTGCCCTAAACTGCCGACACTAGCTTAAGGTTTCTGCGGAGTAGGATCCCAACACCTCCCTTTTTGGTGGGGCCCGATGCCCAGAATATCTGGCCCACATGTGAACCTGGAATGCGCCTTTCTTCCCCTTTCACTGTTCTAGTTTCTTGTATTAGGAGTACACCCAGACCTGCATTCTTCATTTCCCTCCCCGCCCCCCTCACAAAGCTCCCAGTCGACTGGGCTGGGCCGGTCAGCCGTACATTAGTCCAGATCTTCAGAGGAGGTTAGGGCCTCATACCGAGTAGCTAGCTCAACCCCAATAGTATGCGCCTCTCCCTTCTGTGGGGTCAATCTTTCTAAATTAGGGTTGGACCTCCAACCCAAGGGTAATCTGTGGCCAAGACGTGGATACAAAGGCCCCTGTGCATGGGGTACTCTGTGCTTCCCTCCTCCTAACAAATTTGCTCAAGCAGTTCCCTGAATCAGCCACCCTCCCAGTACAACCGTAAAACAAATCCTGAGAGACCAGCCTACTATGGAGACTGTAGCTGTTTGGTTTTAGGCCTCTGGATAAATTGGAGTTGACCAAATAACAAACCATTGTTGCATCTTAGAAGGAAACCACTATGCTGTCCCCCTTCATACATTTGGGTTTTTGGCCTACCCTTCCTACCCTTCTTGACATTAATATAAGGCTTGGGTCAGTGCTCGGTCCAGTCAGGTTGGCGTTGATCCAATAGGTCATTTTATTCATTAGTGAAATAGTTAATTCAAATTCACACTTAGGGAGCCCCGGTACACCCACGATAATCCCCATAAGAGGGGCTGCTGCAGGCAGTAAATTCAAAATGCTCTTTTACAGCCCTTCTATATGCATGTTAGCCCCAGTGTCCCCTATGAAAGTCCTAAAGCTTAAGTCGGATCTCCCAGTACTCGTAAAATTTGAGTTAACAGTTACTGAGCTTAACTGTGTGGTTACTGCATTATCCTTTGCCGGCATCACCAGCCCGCCAACCTCAGTGACCGAGCCAGGACGCTCACCACTCAACCCCCCCCACCCCAATACTATCTTACCATTTGGCTTTGCCCCAACCCCAACCGTACTTATTTCTGCCACTCTTTTTGTTAGAACTCTGAGTCATCCAGGATAGCCAGTGTGTTCATTACCCCAGACTTAAACATCTGCAATGACTCTAGGATGGTCTAAAGGGGCTTGAGCTTCACATCTAGAAGTGATTCCAGCCAGAGCTTATCCTCCTCCCCCCTGGAGGAGGAATTTAGATCCTGTCTCAGTTCCCTCTCCGGGCTCCCACCCATATGGCTATTCACCAATTGATCCGTTACTACACCCCCTCAGTGTTAAGACACATAATGATGGATCCACACTGCGCAAAGTTACAATGAACTCTTTATTGAGTTAGTAACAGCAACGACCCCCAGCCAGGGGAAATCTTCTCAACTGACGTAGTGGAATGTGGAGACCCTCAGATGCTGGGACTCCACATTCCAGGAGGCGATGTCAGTGAACATATTATGACAACAGTAACCAAGTTGTGAATAAGATGTATTGCACACACAAGCCCATCAATACATAGACATTTAAATATAATAACTTCTAATATGATAAACTGTAACCTCTAACACTCACCATCCAGTCCCCTATCCCTAGTCACACGCCCTCCCCTTCCACTTCTAAAGATTTCACCAGATTCTTCCTCCTCATGGTCAGTACCTTCCCCACTCTCTACTGTTTTCATCACAGACCTCGACAACGCATCTGCAACCACATTATTTTCTCCTTGCACATGCATCATAACAAATTGTAAACCTTGTAAACTGCTCACCCACTTGATGATGCGTCTGGGCACACCTTCCAGACCACCCTTAGAAAATGTACTAACCAATGATTTGTGGTCAGTGCAAATAGTAAACTCTCATCCCCATAAGTTTCTTTTAAATTTCTCCACACCCCAGACAGACGCCAAAACACCTCTTTCACAACAACAGAGTGCCTACATTTAACTTCCTTAAGAGTTCTCGAGGCAAACGCCACAGTATAAAGCTCCGAGCCATACTCCTGCATGAGAACACTACCCAAGCCATAGTTGTTTGCATCCACAAATAACAAAGTGTTCCTTGACTCTACAAAATTGCTCAACACGGGAGCATTCACCACAGCCTGTTTAATGTCTGTAAAGTCCTTCATACACTTCTCATCCCAATCAAACAACACACCTTTTCTAGTAAGATTCCTCATGAATAACAGCAACGACCCCCAGCCAGGGGAAATCTTCGCAACTAACCTAGTGGAATGTGGAGTCCCCCAGATCCTGAGACTCCACATTCCAGGAGGTGATGTCAGTGAACATATTATGACAACAGTAACCAAGTTATGGATGTGATGTATTGCACACACAAGCCCATCAATAAATAGACATTTAAATATAATAACTTCTAATATGATAAACTGTAACCTCTAACACTCACCATCCGGTCCCCCATCCCTAGTCTCAACCCCTCCCCTTCCACTTCTGCTTCGTTATCTGCCTCCATACCAGGGTGCAGAGGATCCTGAGGCATACAGACCCCAAGCAACTGCTCCTGTAGATCCATTCCTTGAACCACTGTGCCCCCTAAGGCCCCCATCTCCTCAATACAACTTTTATTTTAGAGGTGCTACCTTTAGGATTCCCTCCTGAACCTGAAATAGCATCCCATGCTGCTTTTCCAGTAACAGTAATGCGATTCACTATTTTGCTGGCCATGTGTCTTCCAAATACGAATCTAGGGAGTGTTGCAAAAGATTGGGCTTAACCTTGGCAAGCTCCTGGGCCGTTTAAATTATTATTATTTTTCTTTTTGCCCTTTCTGTCAGCGCCCCGGTCTCCGATCATCCCTTGCTTATGGTGGAAATGCACCTAAGAACAGTAAAATTGAGCCATTATAAAATTGGTTGAAAAGAGTAAATAGACCGCTAAAACATCAATGTCTAAATGGTGACTATGAAGTGGGACCTTCTGGCATGCGCCAGAGCATAAGAAACAAATAGTAATGGGTTGTTGGCCACAGAGGACCACAACCTTCTGCGGGACAAATGCAGCCACCCGCCACCCTGGATTGATAGCTTAGTAAGGACTGTTCGGCTCCAAAGGCAGCCACAACACCCATGGTCACAGATGGCCACTGGCAGCCAGTCCTCACGAAAAACCTCCAGAGACCAAGAGAGGGGGGACAGGGAACGCCCGATGGCTCAAGGAGCAGCCTTAGTCTGTCTGTCTCCCCATAACCCCACTCTCATAAACACGAAACTTGAAACAGTCAGAGGCATTGGAGAGCGATAGATTTCAGCGGCAAATCAATAGTCAACCAGTAGCACGGCTCACGGGAGGGATTCTAGCTTGGCACACTCCTCCTTATCCAAATGCCGGGCAAAAGTGGAGGGCAGTGCAAATATATTCACGTACAGTTTTTCAACAGTCCAGCTTTCACTTTCCCACTTTCGGGTTACAGGTTTTCCGCACTCCACTATCATGCGGAAGTACCAAAGTGCAGAGGGGTGAGGAAACCCGGGTTACCAACCGAGGTCGGCCAATGACTTACTTGTAGACCTTGGTGACTGGAGTAACCCCCTCCATGCCGCTCCACCACGAGCCACCAATAACCACTTGTGCCTCCACTTCACCTCTGTGCAGCACTCCATGCTTGTTTTAGGGTTAAATGCTCCTCCTCCTCCACCTCACATGAGCATAGGCAGCAAAAACAGACTGGAAAGGCTGGCAGTCCCCCACCATTAATCACTTGTGCTTTGATGTCACCTCCGCGCCACGCTCCACGCTTGTGTTAGGGTTAAATGCTCCTCCTCCTCCACCTCACGTGAGCATAGGCAGCAAAAACAGCAGTAAATGTGCTAATCATCTTCATACCCAGTTTATAAAGGCTGGAGATTTCAACACCATTTTAAGCACCTCCCTAGGTGGATCCAGCAGAGTTGCTAGAGCTCTTTCATTCTCTGCACAGGAAATTCACAAGGGCATGTATGATTTTGAGCTTTTAGACCTGTGGAGGACACTCCATCCAAGTGATAGGGAATATTCATATCACTCTTCGGTCCATGAAATGCAGTCACGGATTGAATGTATCTTAATTGGAACGGGACTGTTACATAGGTCTCGTGAGTGTTTTCTGCTCCTCAGGACTCTATCAGAACACCCCCGCTTATTGTGGACATTTCTTCTTGAGGAGAATGTGATTGAGCAACTTCACTGGCATTTTAAATTGCATGCACTGTCGGATGTAGCATTTAAAAGTGACATCAACATGGTCATTAACACCTTTTTTTTAAACTAATATCGGCTTGGTCCCCCTGAATATTTACTATCTGGGACACAGTTAAGGTTTATCTTCATGCTGCATAGGCATAGAGAATGGAGTCCATAAGGCCATAAGGAGGAGTTTGATGGAACTCGAGGTAGAGATCAGACAACTTGAGATTGAAATGGATCAGGTCCAGCAATAACATCCTGCTTCCATCCATAAAAGTTCAACTGGACCAATTCCGCTCACTGGCAGATAAGGAGGTGAAATTAGTTTCTGCCCAGACACAGATCTGAAATATGGAGAGGACGGAAGACCTGCCACTTACTAGCCTTACTGTTGTGTTCTGAAAGAGCCATCACCTCTTTTGTTTTGCTGTAGTCAACCCGAGTGGGATGGGTATGCCCAGACATGGGTCCCGTGACTGCTAGGCCGAGAGACCCAAGCTACTCCTCACTGATGAGACCTAACAAGACCAAAACATGTTTGTGGATGCTTGTGGTCTTGTGCAGAAGGGATGTGACCTAGTAGTTCAGGCTAGACTGCCCCTTTTGGGGTGGGACCAAGCCTGATTTGCATATAGTCTTTCCCCTTTTGTAATGGCTTGGCAGGCAATGAACAATGGCTTGGAGGGTTGCCCAGAGCAATGCCAGTAGTTAAGATTAATTCTAAACCTTCCAGCCATCACCTCTTTTGTTTTGTTTGTTTGTTTGTTTATTTATTTGATAATGCGCACCAAGCCGTGGGCAGCTGGGCGCAGCAATACAAGAATACTCAAAACTTAGTTACAATGCCTGTCCAAAATATAGTATATACATGTGATTACAAAGTGAATTACAATACAAGATACAGTGCAGTCAATTGTACAGTTGTATAGTCAATTGGCATAATGTGGGTACAGAAGTGACGTAGGGTAGTCTTTACTGTTCATGCAGCATTAGGACTAGAAAGTAGTAGTAGGTAAGTGAGAACCTATGGTTACCGCAATGAGTAAGATGATGGGTAAGTCACAAGTTCTTCGATAGTAGTTATGAGCAAGTGAGGAGACTATGGCCCTCATTACGACCCTGGCGTTGGACCATGGTGCAAATAGCACCATGGTCCATGCCAGTAACTTACCGACTCCGCCATGGCGCAATGGGGAATTACCGCCCCATTCCGAGGTTGGCGGGGCGGTAATTCCCCATGCCGCCATGGCCCTTCCCCATTCCCATTTTTGCCCCATAGGGCTCAATGGGAATGGGGAAGGCGCTAAGTGCGGCACCGTACTTAGGACCAAGGTACCTTTGCGGGTTGGATTTTAACACCTGCAAAAAGCAGGTGTTAAAGTCTCCAACCCGCAAAGGGACCTCGCAATCAGGCGTTAAGCGTTTAACGGCGCCCCTTAACGCCTGGGTTGTAATGAGGGCCTATGGATCAATCGAACTGAGCCATTTGAGAGCATTGACTCTGAATCTAACGTATGGTAAGGGACGTCTGAGGTCGATACGTAGTGTGTTCCATGCTTGAGCGGCTTTAACTGGGAAGCTGGTTCCTCCAGCCGTGGCGAGTTTGAATCTAGCGATGTCAAGCAGGAAGGTATTGGCAGATCTAAGTGGTCGGAAGGTAAGTTTCCTAATAATTTTTTCCGATAAGTAGGGAGGTGCTAGAGTGTTGAGGCATTTGGAAGTGAGGGATATGGTTTTGAGGAGGATTCTGTCCTTTATTTTGATCCAGTGGGCTTTCTTCCTGAATTTAGAGATGTGCTCTCTGTGAGGGATGTTCAGAGCTGCTCTTAGAGCGTTATTTTGTAATTTTGGAGTTTGTCAGTGACATACTTGTTGGCTCCTGAGTACAGGGTGTTGCAGTAGTCTAATCTAGACATGATGAGAGCATTGGCCAGGGTAATGCACCTAGCATTGGACAGGAATGGTCTGGCGGCTCGGATTAATTTACAGGTATAGGCGTTGGTAGAGGAGAGAGAGTTAACTTGTTTTATTAGGTTGAGCGAGGAGTCCAGGTAAAATCCTAGAGTTTTTACCACCGGCATAACCTTCATGATGTTATTATGGATGTTAAAGGATGTGTAGTTAGGGGTTCGTTTTTTTTAAGTTGGAGTCAGATCCGATTAGTAAAGATCTCGGTTTTGTCATCGTTCAGGCAGAGGCCGTTGGATGCCATTCATGCCTGAATGAGGATGTATATTTTGTTCACCAGAGCCAGGTCCTCTTCATAGTTGCCCGAAAGGGGTATGAGGATCTGGGTGTCATCTGCATAATTAGTGTAGGTGACACCCAGTCTGTCCAACTTGTCAAATAGTGGCTTGGTGAAGATGTTATACATAGTGGGCGAAACACAGGATCCCTGTGGGACTCCACATGTTATTTGGATGGGTTTGGCGCAAGAGGAGGTAGAGAAAACTCTCATAGTCCGGTTGGCTAAGAAGGATTGAACCCAAGCGATGGCTTCTTCTGTGAAGTTGGCAGCGAATCTTAGGTGGCTACATAGGACTGCGTGGTCCACCAAGTCAAAGGCTTCTGACAAGTCTAGTAGTAGTAGCAGGGCGGTTTTGCCATTGTTATTTAACTCCTCAATTTTAGTCTTAAGGTCTAACAGGGCTGTTTCGGTACTATGGCGAGGTCGGAATCCTGATTGTCGTGAGCCTAACAGATGATTTGCTTCTAAGTAGTCTTGGATTTGTAGATAAGCTACCCTAGCTATGATTTTGCGTAAGAAGGGTACAGTGGTGATGGGTCTGTAGTTGGTAGGTATTGAAGGGTCGAGGGTTTGTTTTTTCAGTAAGGGGAGGACCCAAGATTCTTTCAGGTTGGTAGGTACTGTGTTGGTTTTGAAAGAGGAGTTGATTAGCTTTGAGATGAAAGGGGCTAAGTCTCTGGCCGCGTCCTTGATTATTTGAGCTGGGCAACTATCACCCTTACAGTTGGAGGGTTTCAAGGAAAGAATTACCTTTTCGGTATCAATGTTTGAGATGGTGTTACGCTCACCTGGTTCCCACGGGGGCGTCGACCGGAACTGGGCCGCTGTTGTTTCCACCAGCATGACGTGTAGCGCCGAGATGACTGACTGGACTGGCCCGCTCTGCCTAGTTTGTCTGGCTCGCAGGAATATTCTTCTGCAAAGGAGAAGGGGAATTAACCACCCGTGGAATTGAGTGTCAACCCACCTTCCCCACTCCCGTTGTTTTCCCACAGATCACTCTTGATGTCCCCTCCTTAGTCTCACCTGATGGTTTGGAAGGATGAGCTCTCCATCCTGCGTCGACCGCAGGGCCGCGTTGATGACCAGTTACTTCACTGGCGTAGAGGAATTGGTGAGTTCCAGTATTGACTCTAAAGTCCAATTGTTCATAAGAGTTCAAATGTCTGATCTTCACTCTGTCCGATTCCTTGCAGGTTGTCGATTAATCTACTCGAAGATTTCCAAATGGCAATTGGTAAGATTCAGGTAAGTCTATTGTGGTTTTCCCCTTAGGGGCTGGGGTACGGCGATGAAGCAGAGTTGACTGCGCCGACACGAGATGAGGTGAGTACCCGCCGTGGTAAATCAGGTAAGTCCTTGGGGGTAGCTTGTATAGCCTTAGAGAGTCCCCTTGCTCACCTTGCTGTCTTTGTCTCCTTAGGTGTCGGAGGGCGGCCGCAAGATGGCGAGAGCGTGATGGAATGCTGAAGTACCGCCAAGCAGGTGAGTTCAGCGCGGCGCCGTAGGAATGCGAAGCGATGCTTCAAAGACTTCTGTCTTTCAGCTCCGTGGCGAAATGGATCAGGATTCAGGTAAGGATTAAAGTTAAAACTCCTGTTCTAACCTTTATCCTTCTTTTCTTCTTGTTTCAGGAGTCCCAGGACTGAAGCGGGCGTGGCTGAAGACTGGAGCTGCTGAAAACACAGTGAGCGTTACCCTGCAGCAAGCAGAATAACGCGAAGCACGAGTGGCTGTCCGGGCGTGGTTTAAATAGCCTTGGAAGAAGTTCCAGGTAAGTATTCTTCCACAGCCCCACCCAAGTAACAAAATAGTCCCTTCAGTAAAATAGTCCCTCCTAAGACTCATTTGGCTTGAGTCTTCATGCAGCATGGTCTGCCTCAGGTGAGTTATCAATAATGAGCCTGGCGCCCATGGCGCCAGGACTGACTTTATCTTTATGAGCCAGGCGCCATAGGCGCCAGGACTGCACCCAAACAACCCCTAACTGGGGCTTTTGGGCATGCTCCAAGTGGCATGATGCCTGCTTCCGGGGCTGCTGGGCCTGGTCTGGTCTTCCGGGGCAGGCATCATGACAGATGGTCTTAAAGCTAAATGGTTGTTGGGGGCGTGTTTCGATGGGTGAGCTGAGTGAAATGTGTGGAAAATGCGTTTTTTTCCCACATTTCGGACTTTGCGGGGGTGTCTGGGTAACAAATTCTGGGGCGATTTGCCCAAATCATACCTCTGCGGATTCCCACAGGTGTCCTCTTTTCGGAAATGCATGGGGTTCCCTGTTTTCCTTGGTGGCTTGGACACCCGAGGCCCATATCTGTATGGTGTGCTGGTCGGCAGAGCGTCTGAAATTCCGGTCTGAAAACAGACTTGGGGTTACTTGTGTTTTAGGCTTTCCCCTTGGCGGCCAGGTAGGTGCACCCACACATGTGATGTACCATTTTCATCGGGACACCTGTGGGAACGCGGGACGGTAGGCCATGTATTGTGTTGGTGTGGTTTTCATAACGTTTTGACCTATTTGCTGGTGCCCTTTGTCACACAACCCTTTCATTTCCCAAATGTGACCTACATTTAGTCGCTGCTTTAGGCACCATACTCTTTTGTAACCTGCACAAGTCACCTACCCTTGAAAAGGTCTGTCTGTGCTCTTTCAAGAAATGTATGCTTGCCATTCTCACTGCATTGGTTTTCCCGATTTACAAATGCTAAGTGCGTCTGTTCAGGCCGTGAGCGTAAAACACCTGTGTACCATGGCTCAGTGTTTGGCTTGTGGTTTTGCTTGTTTTGTAAAACACTACAAAAAATGTGTGCTCTCCTAACTGCAAGAGGCGGGGGAATGTAGCAGAGCATTGCTTTTCTCAAAATTCATAGAAGCCATTGCCGTACCAAGCCAACCATGTCTCCAACACATACCTTTTTTTTCGGTCATTTTCCCGCTTTTCCCCCAATCTATGGCAGTTTCCCCTACCTAGTTGTTGCCTGACCTATGCAAATCACCCCTTCCTAAACTTGGAATTTTGTCTACTTTTCAGAAATATATGCCTTTCCGTCCTCCAAATCGGCTTTCCTACCCTTTTCTTCCATTCCGTCCATGCATGTCCAAATGGCCAAAATCGCCTACCTCTCACAAAACGGTTGATAACCACATCAAAATTATTTTTTTCCGTTTCCACTCAACCTGTTCTTGAAAGCCAGGAAATTGGGGAATTCAGCACAGCAAACCATTCGTTCTTAGCTCTACAAGGAAAAAAACACAGGCTACTTTGTACATCAGTTTATTGTCATTTTTTGAAAAAAACCAACATTTTCCCACTTTTTGGTTATTTTCTCTCACACCCCTACAGCAACCTAGGATTCCTGGGTGGCGTTACGACCGCCGATATGTGGGAAAAAAAGGAGCCGGATTTGGTTGAGATATCTTATGTAACAAAAAAGTTAAAAGCCATTGAATGGCCACATACCGAAATCACCAAAAAAGGCCTTGCACTGTGGAGAAATACCCATGGCACTTAAAGGGTTAAGTAGTGGTCAGTCCAAGGTTGGGGGACAATGTCGGTAATGGTGATGTTGCAGTTAATTTCAGATACCCAGTCGAGGGTGCTGCCCTTGATGTGGGTAGGTGAAAGGACTTTTTGGGTAAGCCCGTGGTCGTTAAGTAAGGCTCTTATAGGGTAGGCGTGCTTGTTTTCTGGGTCATTGAAGCCGATGTTAAAGTCACCCATCAGTAAGGTTTGGGAGAGATTTTGCGTATTGTTCGCTATAAGGCTGGTGAGGTCCTCTTTGAAGGTTCCTAGTAGTCCTGGGGGCCTGTAAATTAGGTGGATGGTCAGCGTGCGGTTATTTGAGAGCTGTAGTTTAGCTGTGAGTACTTCACAGGATGAGCAGGGGGGCGAGTTGGTCAGTCTAATAGGTAGGGTATTTTTGGAGATGATGGCTAGGCCACCGCCTTTAGTTATTGGTCTATCTACTCTGAGTATCTGGTAATTATCAGGTACAACTAACATCAGAGTCGGACCTGCCGCCTCGTAAAGCCAAGTCTCTGTGATGGCGAGTAGGTCTAAACTGCCATTACTTAGAATGTCGCAGATTTCAGGGGCATGGGCTACCATGGATCTGGTGTTGATAAGAGACCGAGTTGGAGTCAAGGAACTTTTAGGGGTCAGATTTTGTGGTGGTTTGATTAGGTATTTATCTTGATTTGGGTGCTTCTTTGTATAGTATAAGGTAGGCATTGGGTTTGGGATTACTTTTTTGGTTATTTGTGCACATTTGGCTAAGTATTGTGGGGTGGGTGGGAATCCGGTAGTATTATTATTTCTTTTAGGCTCGTAGATGCAAGGTCGTCTTGCTTGAAGTCTAGTGTTTCTGTCCAAGGGAGTGCTTGTATTTAAAGTGGCGAAGGCAATGGTAGTAAGGAGAGCAACCGTAAATGTGAGGGTCAGGGTGTTTGAGTTTTTGTTCACAGTGTTGGGTACACCTAGGTTCAGGATCCTCGGTAGTGACAGGAATGGCCTGGGCAGATAGATGCAGTGGAGCTAAGGGTTCACCTAGGTTCAGAGGTCACACTAGTGAGTTAAAAGTGCATGTGCAGGCGCGGACACAATTTGAACAGTAAAAGGTTTACCTAAATTCGAGAATCATAGATAAGGCTAAAAAGGCATGCGCAAACAGGTACAGTTGACCAGTCGGGTTCACCTAGATTCAGGATTCCCAAATAGGGCTAAAGTGGGATGTACAGTCAGATGCAGTTGACCAGATGGGTTCACCTAAGTACAAAATTCACAAAGTGCGGCTACAGTGGCATGTGCAAGCAGGTACAGTTGACCAGAGGGGTTCATCTACTTCAAAAATCACAGGTACGGCTAAATGGCATACGCAAGCAGGTACTTGCATTCTGAACGACGGGGGCCTACCAACATAGCGACCATATTGAACGATGAAGGGACACTTATGTCAAATCTGAGTGACTTAGTGTATATGTTTCATACTTCTAGCAAGACACTGTATGCTAGGAAGAATACACAATTCCCTATGGAACTCAAAGCAAACCTATGCAATATGCCAATGCGTAAGTTAAATCAGAGCACCCTATACTCTTAAATGCCCCAATCACGGAAACATACATGCCAACATTGTGTGACCAAAAATCTGTAGGAATCTTAAAGTTTTTTTTTTTTATGTTTTATTGGTTAAATAAATTTTCAACCTTTAACAAAGACCCAAGAAACAGTCAATGTCCTTTTCCTTTTCCAGACCCCCCCATCCTTACGAGGATTCAACCTCCTCTTCCACTTCATCATTGTTACCCTCTATACCTTTTAATATCGATTCTATGAATTGTAGTACTTCCAGGGTCGGACCAAGTTTTTGGACCGTCAGAACTCGTTCCCAATAATCCTCATCTGTCAGTATATTTATGTTATCCACCCAATCTCCTAGGTATAAGTTCCTTCGGGTGATTAAGGCCGGACAAGAAAACGTCCAATGTTTTATTGATTCCAAGATGTCCGGAGCATTACAGAAGCGGCAAATAGCAGCTTCCTTTGGAATTTGTTTCCTTAAATATTGCACTTCTCTTGTTGGCAGGATGTTAAATCTGACTCTCATCAAGAGATCCCTATATTTTGAGGAGGGAAATCTTCGGAGATAAGGTGGAGGATCATTCAGTGCCTTGCGCTCCCAGATGATATAATAACACTTTGTGTTCTCCCTCTTTAGATTATCAGTGGCTATCCAGTCATTTTCTCGTATTTTTTTCTTTGCTTTCTGGGGATTATCTTTTAGCGTGTCCATTTTAAAATGATGATGTTCCAGAATTTCGAAACAGTTCTGTTTCCAAGCATTGAAATGCGGATCTGCATTGATTACCTCTTTATTCGCTAGTAGTTCGAATGAAATGGGAGGTTTATCAAGAATACATTTCCGAAATAGCGAGAGGGTCTTCCACAGCACTATTGACTCCATTGATTGTAATCTCAACTCATGTCTAATTATCGATGCAGGGAGACAATTCGGAAGCCTAAGTACTCTTCTCCAGAAAAAAGCCTCTAGAACCGCCCACGTTTTCCAGTGAAGATTTAACAATGTTTCAGCTCCGTATGTTATGCTTGCCACTACTTTTTGCTTATAGAATATGATTAGTGGCATCATTGAAAAGGTTCCGTAGCGTCGATGCAGGGCTCTAGCTTGATTAGAGAGTTTCATCAGCTTTTCTTTGATAAAATTTAATTGGCCCTGCTCATTGATATTTTTATTTATTCTGACCCCCAGATAAACTATTGAATCAACTATTTGCAGAGGTTGATTGTCCAATGACCATATAAAGCCCTTTTTATTTTTCACGATATTAGGACCTCGTGCCGACTGCATTATTAGGACCATGGATTTTTTAACATTGACCGACAGATGATTTTTGCTTAAGTAAGACTTGAATTCCACCATACGTCTTTGCAGACCTATGGGAGTGTGGTCCATAAATACCACATCGTCCGCATAGATGATCCATGAGAGGGCTTCCTCCTGAAATACGGGGGGGGAATGCACGAATGTGTTCCTGTGATTCTTTCATGTCTGCTAGGTACAAAGCAAACAGGAAAGGTGCCAGGGCGCACCCTTGCTTTATGCCCTTGGTGGTTAAAATTTTCTCTGTCAGATCACCTCTTTTTGAGACCACTATCTGAACTGAGGTGTTAGTGTACAGTTCCTGAATGGCCTGTAGCAGGTCTTGCGGGCAGTTCCATTTCCTGAGTTTGGACCAGAGCAGTTCTCTACAGATCCCATCAAAGGCCTGTTCAAGATCAATGAAGCCCAGGTAAATATTCCTTTTTTGTTTTAGTGCCCGCATCTTTAGCATATTCAAAATAAATAGATTCAATGATGTTCCGACACCACTCATGAAAGCTGTTTGTCTTTTGTCCAGAATCCCTTCCCTAATTGCCCACTTTTTGAGATCTCTTAGCAAGATGGAACAGAACAGTTTCCCTATGGAATCTAGGAGGGCGATGGGCCTGTAATTCCTTGGATTATTACGATCTCCTTTTTTATATAAGGGAACAATTAGGGCCTCTTTCCAAGAGTGTGGGATTGATCTTGTTTTTAATATCTGCTGGAATAATACCAGGATGAAATCTGCCCACTCTTCCTTGTTTTCCTTCAGCATTAAATTCGAGATGCCGTCTGGACCGGCAGCTCGCGATGAACTCAAATTTTGAATTCTTGTTAGAATGTCAACCCTGTCTATTCAATATGCCATTCGTTCCCCGAACTTTTCTTGGTCTTTATTGGGCTTGTCTCATGAAAGAGATCACTGTAAAACTTTACCCAGTCCTTTTTTGAGACGTTACTGACTATCAGGGCTGACTGAAAATCATCCCCTTTATTGATTATCTCCCACAGGGACCTAGAGTTAGATGTAGTTATTGCTGCCATCATTTTTTCGGCGTCTGCTTGTGCTCGCCAAATCCTGGTGGATTTTAACCAATTTTTATAAGACTGTTTACAGTGTCTTATACGTTCCTCTTTGTTTATGTGGGTGCTTTTCCGGAGATGTGTCAAATCTGCACGATATTCCCTTCTTTTTTCAACCAGGATTTTGCTATATGCGTGATTCCTCGTGAAATCTTTTTTTTTGTTTAATCCCTTTTTAATCTCAAACTCCTTTAGTAGGCAGCCATATTCCGCTGTTTCATGGTTAACTTCAAAGTTATGAATAAGCCGGACTGCTAGTTGAGGAATGTTCCTTGCTTTGATTTTCAGCCTGTTACGTCCCCATGATAGTTCCATTTCGGGGGTGATTTGATGTTCCTGCTCTTCCGTTTTCCAGAGTAATTCAATTTCAAGGAGAGCATGGTCGCTACGAGTCTGTGGGACAACTTTAAGGGAGTTTATCCAAGGCAGTGTATTTCTTGCGACAAAGCAATAATCGTTGAGTTCGCAAACCAGGTGTCCGCTCCCGGAATATCACCTGCTGTTTGGCCATTCAACATTGACAGCTCTCGAATATCCATTTCTACCAGCCAGCGTTTTTCATTATTCGGGAGATTGTGTCTTCTTTGTAACAAGCCATTTTTATCCAGCAATTTAATATTCAGGTCCCCGCATATGATAATCAGTTGATCCTTGTCTTCTTGCATTGAGGCGTCAAGAGCCGCCGTCAGGTCCGATAGATACTTCTCCGTAGCTAGTTCGGAGACATTCCAGTATGTATTTATTAACAGGAGTCTCTTTTCATACCGTCCTCTGTTTTTCACTATTTTAAGTATTTGAAGAAGCGGATTTGGCGTCAGATGGTCTAAGACTTGAAGTTGACAGTCATCCTTCACTAAGGTTATGAGCCCCGCCCGGGGTCTTCCCAAAGGACCTTTCTGTGCCGGATTCATATAGACCAAATAACCTTCACAAATGGGAGTTGTTCTAATCCAGCTCTCTTGTATGCAAATTAGTTCGTATTTCTCAAGGAAGTTACTTTCTCCCGAATATAGATGGACAAATCCCCGTGTATTCCATGAGGCTAAGAGGGATTTGGTTCCTACACCGATGTGGTCGGTCTATTGTCGCTTTTTTTCTGGATTGACACTGGGCGTATGTCCTCGACTCTCCACTTTTGTCAGTGTCTGATTGCTGACTCCTGCCCGTTTTATCTTCTTACTTGAGTTACTTGAGTTATCAACTGTAAATCTCAGATTTATTAGTTGGTTATCTATTGACCTCTGGGTGCTGTTTATTTTAGGGACTGGTTCTGAGCTACGGTCCCTTGTTTCCACGCAGTTTCAAAAAAGTTTCAAAAATAGTCAGGCGAGGAGGTAATGATAGAAATAGGGCGCGTTAACAGCCCATTGTCATTGAATGAGCCCGCCGCCGCGGGTGCATTCAATGACAATGAGCCGCCTGCCACGTCTTCTGCCATCACGCCAGCTCGGGGGAGCCCTTGAAAGACTCGCCGGAGTTGACGTGGTGGGGGGCTAATGGCGCCTTTTGTGAAAGGCACTCGCGGCGGAGGGGCGCCCTTAGCCCACCTCCGTGGGCGCCTTTTACATCAAAGGCCTGCATGCTGCGCCTTCTCCCGCTACGCCAGCTCAGGGAAGTCCTTGAAAGACTCCCCTGAGCTGGCGTGGTGGGGGGCTAATGGCGCCTTTGGCCAAAGGCACCCGCGGTGGAGGGGTGCTTTTAGCCCACCGCCGTGGGTGCCTTTGACATTAAAAGGCTGCATGCTGCGCCTTCTCCCGCTATGCCAGCTCGGGGAAGTCCTTGAAAGACTCACCCGAGTTGGCGTGGTGGTGGGCTAACGGCGCCTTTTGCTAAAGGCACCCACGGCGGAGGGGCACTTTTAGCCCACCGCCGTGGGTGCCTTTGACATTAACAGCCTGCATGCCGCGCCTTCTCCCGCTACGCCAGCTCGGGGAAGTCCTTGAAAGACTCCCCCTGAGTTGGCGTGGTGGGGGGCTAACGGCGCCTTTTGCCAAAGGCACCCGCGGCAGAGGGGCGCTTTTAGCCCACAGCCCTGTGTGCCTTTGACATTAACAGCCTGCATGCGCTTTAGCCCACCGCCGTGGGTGCCTTTGACATTAAAAGCCTGCATGCCGCACTTTCTCCCGGTATGCCAGCTCGGGGGAGCCCTTGAAAGACTCCCCTGAGCTGGCGTGGGCAAAAAAAAAAAATGTTTTTAAAAAACGGTATTTGGTGTCAAAAAATCGGTAGGCGGTAGGACTGTTTAAAAAGCGGTATCCTACCGCCTAAATCGGTAGGGTTGGCAAGTATGCGGAAAAGGATATAATGAATGCCATTGCAGCGCTACCCACCTCAAAAGTCCTGGTATCGGAGGGTTTAACCACGTTATTTTTTTTAACAAATTTAGTCCTAAAGTGTCCATGCACTTGTTGAAAGTCTGGCAAGAAGCTTTCCAGCAAGGCTCCCTCCCTCCTTCTATGGGGAAGCCATGATTACGCTAATCCTGAAGCCCAGGAACAACCTTACTAATTGTGCCTCCTATAGACCCATAGCACTACGTGTGGTGGCATATATCTAGTTGGCAGATATGAACTCTTGTCAGGAAGTTCTGTGGATGAGGGGGCAGATAGAAAAAGCGGGAGGGCGGTGTAAGGAACTCATAGTGGCAACGGTAAAGACAGACACAAGTGATCACAGTACAAGGGTGTTTATTAAACGATATGCAGGTTGGAAAAACGCCTAATCCAAATCTAAGATAGGAGCAAGCGTCGACCATCAAACGAAAATAAGGCATTCCTATTGGCATTGTGTCAAATGAAAAAGGGCCTATACTAAGAAACCTATTGCCAAGCCTTCCAACTAATAGAAAAAGGGTGTGGGATAATTTTCAAAAAAAGAAAGAAGTGTTCACAAATAATATGTCAGGATATGGTAGCCTGGGTCTTCCTTGCCCACGTTTTGAGCACGGGGTAAGGTGGGATCTTGGAGCACAGCACAGTCTTGAGCTCTCCCAGCATGATACGACAGTTCTGTTTTAGCTTATCAGGAGCCTTGATGGCCAAGTCTCTTTTATCTTCAAAAAGTCTCTTGCCTTATAGGGTGAGTAAAATAACAAACACAAAGTTCCTTTTCAGGTACCAATCGCTTTCCACAATTCATATATACAGTCCCCTTTCAGTGGGTCTTGGGTGATGACTTCCACCCCGGGAACCCCCTCTTCTGGGCTTGGATCCTAAAACCGTTCCTATCGATATCAAGGCCTTCAGTGGTTGAGTCTCCTGTTTCCGAGGGCCTGATAGGTTTAAAAAAATGACTAACAAACGCAAAGTTCCGTTCTATGTATTCCTCAGGGGATTGTTAGGCAGAATCCTGTGCAGTGCCCTTAGGGACCACTACACACAATTAAGACTACAGTTAGTGATACAAGTTTTACCTTTGCTACAAGCCTGTACTACTATGTCATAGTGGTAGCAGTGGCGGAGCAGCCAGGCTTATCTCAAGAGTATATGAGCAGTAGCAGAGATTACACAAAGGGACCACAATTACTGTGACTCAAGCAAACACTGACTCAAGGTTTCAGGTAGAAAAATATAAGTACATTTATTTTTAAACCATTCGTCATAAACACAACACCTCTATGAAACTTCAATAAAAGCCACAAGTTAAATATACAACAACTAACCAATTCACTTTGTACAGTAAGCCTCAAGGTAAGTACCATGTGTTGGAATGAACCGGTGTTAGGCACAAAACACGTTATCGTGAATACGATAGCGATCACTTTTTGACAGTTCGGTCTACTAAACAAACGCGTATCCGTGACATGAAATGCTACCTGGGCAAAAACACACTTAGCACCTGAGATACCCAGAGGGAGTTGGAGGCAAAAACCACAGGCAATATTTTGGTTAGGCAGGCAGAATCAAGAAACACTCAGAGACAGCCAGTTGCCAAAGATCACATGGTCAGACAGTTCACGATTCGACGCAGCCAAAAGTACTTCGATATTGTCAATGTTCGGAAGCAAAAGTTATAAGAAGGAGGGAAGACAAGGGCAAGCCTTGAAAATGAAGAAAAGGGATTCACCCAGTTTCCTCAACAGAACACAGTACCTTGTTCCAATGGTGCAGCTGGTGCCCTGGCAGTTGTTCCTGTTGGTTTCCCACAGACCCATGATTCCTGGAGCTTCGTCGAGAAGGAAGGACATCTGAAGGGGGTCTGCACCACACAGGGATGAGGCCGGCAGCAACGACACGAAATAAAAGGTGCGCTCCTTAAAAACAGGAGAGGCTCTTCAGGTGGCTATACGGACCACTACAGCAGTGTGCAGCGATTTCGACCATGGAAGAGGATCCTCTGGCTGAAGAAGATGAGCTGGTTATCCCCACCAAGCTCAAGGAAAGAAGACTCTGGACTGGATCTTCTCTGAGTCGTTGAAGGGCAGATAGCTCAGAACTGCAGCAGGGCTTCACCGGGATGGGGTAGTTGCAGCAGCCATTGTTCTGTCTGCTTCTCTTCGGTTCCTTGTAGTTCCAGTGGCGACTCTCTGACTTCTAGCACAAGAGACCTGCCTTTTATGCGAAAAACCCCCATTCACGCAGCCTGGCTGTCAATCACCCAGCAGGGGGGTTGTCCAGCTCGGACAACTACCCTGGCCAATCATGACAAAGTGTGACTTGGGTTTCCTAGGATACCCTGTGCAGGGGGTGACTACAACCCTCCCTCACATTCAGCCCACCTAGATACCCAGGTGCCTTGAGGAGGGCTTCTGAGCAGAAGCCCGCCAAAAGACAGTGAACAAAGAAGGCGAACCTGGTTTGCCACGCAAAGTAAAACACAAGAAGGACTTTAACAAAAAGAAATGGCGAATAAACCCAACAGGAGCAAAGAGAAAGACGATTTGGTGAAGCGGGTTTATGCTTGGGGCTAATATAATAGCCAAGAACAGTACCACGTTTATCTAATAAAATCGTGGTAGAAAAGTTAGGGTAGATACCACTGCCACCAGCCAAGTCTAAATGTTAAAAGAGCGAAACAATGCTCTAGGAGGTACAGATAAAAAGGCATACGGGTTAACCCTTTCCAGTGCTCCATGGAAGATGGGGTGTACTGGATCTGTGGTAGATTGACTAAGTAAAGTTAATGGTAACTTTACCCTTTTCTGGGGGACAGTAGTCGCCTCAGAAATGGAGTCAAGGGAAGTCTCAAAGACAACCCTGTGCCACGGCACTGAAGGTGCTGTGTGACACACACAAAGAAGGGGGCTACCGAAGTGGTGTACTTCAGAGTCCACACTCACAAAAACAGATGGAAACACATAGCAAAATACAGGTAAGAGTGAGGGAAAAGCTCTCACTCTAACCAAATGGAGAAAAATAAACTCCAGAAGTCCAGCAAAGCTGCTGGGGGACTCACTAGGTGAGGGAAATTAGCCATAATTGAGAATTCTCCCTAACAGGGATGGCTTCACCCCTGGGTCCCCCTCTTCCGGGCGCAGACCCCTCGTTGCTTTCCGTCTCCCTCCACTGGGTTCACTATGGCTTATTTTTTGGGTGATGGCTTCACCCCTGTGTCCCGCTCTTTCGGGCGCAGACCCCTCTTTGTTTCAGCCTCCCTCTACCAGGCTCAATATGGCTTTCTCTTGGTTCCCAAATCTTAATCTCTTTTCTAACTGTTCATAGTGGACATCCCTCTACCAGGTTCACGTTTGTCAAAGCACTGTTTTTTGGGACTTTAGACTTTGTCCCCTCTTAGTCAGCATCACACTTCCGGGTTCACTCTGGCCAACTTCACATTCACATTTACTTTCAATGTTTGCAGGATTTCTCCAGCATGGGGTCTGGCATGGATTCACATGCTCATGAATATTCCCTGTCATCAGGCTGGGAATCCTCGGTAAAGAAAAAATCAGTTTCAGTTTCATTTCTGAACTGTCTTTCTACTAGTAACCAATCACTGGTCTCTGGGTCATACTGCCCCCAACCAATGACTGCCCTCTACCTAAGCCCCTCCTCTGGCAGCCATCTTTAGATTTTTACCGCACGTTCAAGAGTCCTCGTGCTATAGCTCTCAAGCTTTTACTGCATTTTGTGATTTTTCGAAGAGTTTACTTCTGATCAACGGGGACCCGTTTCGGAATTTTCTATGCCCCTCAAGGGCGACTTTTCGCAGAGATTTCACTTCTCGGAGGATACCGGAACACCTTTGAGGCCTACACCACGTGGTCATGGCCCAGGACAAGGGAAACACGACTCTAGGACCCAAGCTGTTCAGAAGCTGCCCTGGATAGGGACTACAGAATGTCTTCAAGGAAGATGAGCACTCCCGGTGCCTCTACGGCCTTCACAACGACAAATCGCACGTGGAGAAGGACTGTGCATTTTGTAAGAACATGTTGGAATGGACAATGAGGGATCGTCGTACCCGACTTGCCCACTGGCTGGAGGGGAAAGCCCCGGTCGATCCCGACGGCGACAGCCGAGAGGGAGCGAGGCAGTGACCCTCGCCACAAGGTGAAGGCCTCAGGCACGCCCAAAGTCGCAAAGGCCCTGATTCACCCGGCTAAGGCGTCGATCAAAGGAGTCGTGGCGGCCCTTGCAAAGCCTCTGGAGGTTAACCCAGTAGAGACGTCATCCGGGCCTAGAGTTTCCCTGCCACCCCGGAGGGAATCCTGTTTTCAGCCTATCAATAAGACCCCTGTGAAACCCCGGGTGGAGAAAGAGGGGGGCACGGTAGCCATCACAGACAGAGATACCACCTTTGAAGATGAGCTGGCTGGCGTCGCAAAGATCCTGGACAAGAGGTTTGAGGAAGTCCGGTCCTACGGGAGGGATTCAACGAGGTGGACGTAGAAAGCGACGGTGGAGCCGACAAGGAGCTGTGGACCATGGAGGAGACGGAGGACCCTACTCCCCAGCCGTCGCTCCCGTCGCAACTGGTGCCTATGCCACAGGACAACTCAGGAGCAATCTTGATGGCTATCCAGGCCCTGTGTACGGAGATAAGGACAAGATTGCCCTTAACCCCAGCGGATTATCCCGCAGCGCCTGGACCGTCGGGAAGCCCACTGAACAAGCCGAGGTGAATCCATCCTCCCCCTCCTTTCCAGCCTTCACCTCCTTCCCCTCCACCGAGGGATGAGACTGGAACGGAGACAGTGACAACAGGGACGGACGACGGCGGTGGTGACGGAACGGATCTCCCATCACCTCCTGCCCGGGCCTCCCCTCCCTACGAAATTGGCTGTTTCCACACCATGAACGCCAGGGCTTCGGAGCTCTTCCAACTTTGTACCGAAGAACAGAAGAAGGAGGGCTTCCTCTACCAGCAACGGAGGGCCAAGAAGAAGACCGTCCTCTCAGTACCGTTACTAGACGACATCTGGGACAAAGGACTGTCGCTACTCAAGAACCCGTCCACCGCTCCTGCGAAGAGGGACCGTTATGAGAAGTAGTACCGGGTCCCAGATTCCACCCGATGTGCCTCAGAGCTCAGCCGTCCCCGGATTCGGTGGTCTGCGCAGCGGCCAAGAAGAAATCGGCAGGGGCGACAGGATCAGCTTCCACTTCCCCACCAGACGGCGAGGGGAAGAAGCTGGACGCCATGGGGCGACAAGTCATCTCGTCGGCGGCAATGACCATCAAAGTGGCCAACGCCCTTGTGATCTGGCGCGCTACGACAGGGAGCTGTGGTTCAAGATCGCTCCCCTCCTGGACTTCCTCCCAGAAGACAAGAGGGCAGAAGCCCTTGAAATCCTGCAAAAAGGTGAGGTGGCTTCGGACCACGCCATCACGGTGGCCACGGACATCGCCGACACCAGCTTTCGCCAGATGGGCAACAGCGTTTGCCTTCGTCTGCGTGGTTGGCGTAAGGCCACTGATTTCCGTCAAGACGTGCAGACCAGGGTACTGGACATGCCCTTCGACGGGAACAACCTGTTCGGCAAGGTAGTGGATGAGTCACTGCAGGCCAACAAGCCGGACACCGAGACGGCCCGGGCCTTGGGTTCTCTCCAACAACGACGGTCGCCCTTTCGGACCTCCGGAGGCAAGTCTCACGGTGTCTCCAAAGGATTTGGTGGTGGTTCCTCGTCGTACCGCCAAGCGGCCCATTCATCGTCACAGGAGGCCTACAGAGGCCGCGGCAAGGCTGGAGGACATCATCGTCGCCAGGGCGGTCAAGGCGCCAAGGCCACGGTGAAGCAAGATTGAACCGGCCACGGCATCGGGCCCCCACCGAAGCACACCAGTGGGAGGCCGGCTGGTGAAATTCATCAGCGTGTGGGAGTCCATCTCCACCGACCGTTGGGTGCTGGACGCGCTGGGCCGTGGGCACACTCTGGAATTCCAAAGAAAGTGTCCCCGTCTACCACCTGTGGCCAGGAAGGAAAACCACGTCCCACAGTTACTTCGGAGGTACGAGCAATGCTGAAAAAGGGCACGATAGAACTCGTTCCGAAGAGGCTCCGGGGCTCCGGAGTGTACTCGCGGTACTTCCTCGTCCGAAAGAAGACCAGCAGTTGGCGACCCATCCTGGACCTTCGTGGTCTAAACAAATACATCAAGTCCCAGAAATTCCGGATGGTCACCCTCCAGCACATGCTGGGAGAGCTGGTGGAAGGCGACTTCCTATCGTCGCTGGACTTGGAGGATGCCTACTTCTACATCCCCATTCTCAAAGGACATCAAACGTTCCTACGATTCGTGGTCCAAGGACAACACTATCAGTTCAAGGCCCTTCCCTTCAGATTGAAGTCAGCACCCAGGGTCTTCACCAAGTGCCTGGCACCAGTGGTGGTGGCGCGGCTGCGCATGCACGGGATCCACGTTTACCCCTACCTGGATGATTGGCTCATCTGAAGCAAAGTCAAGGAAACTCGCCATCGATCACACAGTGAAGACCGTCCAACTGCTCACGGATCTGGGATTCTCGATCAACTTCAGAAAACCCCACTTGGTACCGTCACAAGACGCCCTGTTCCTGGGAGCCAGACACGACACAGTGGCGCAATTGGCTTCGCGGTCGGAGGAAAGGGCGAAGGCCATCTTGGGCAAGGTACAACGGGTGTTGACCATGGACGTGGCTAGGGTGAGGTCCATCAAGTCTCTACTCAGCATGATGTCATTGTGCATTTACCGCGTGCGCCTATGCAGGTTGTGGATGCGACCACTGCAGGAATTCCTCGATGTCTGTTGGATGCAAGCGGCGGGCAGCTTCAAAGACAGGATCTCACTCAGTGAGACCTTCCGCCAAGCGATCTGGTGGTGGGGCAACCGTGCGCATCTAGCGGCGGGCATGGACTTCCAGATCCCGGCACATCAGGAAACAGTGACAATGGACGCCTACCTGGAAGGATGGGGAGCGTACACCGGAGATCTCCACGCAAGAGGCCTTTGGCTCCCGGAGGAGAGGTCACTAAAAATCAACGTCTTGGAGCTCCGAGCCATGTTCTGGGCCTTCAGGTCGTTCCTTCCGTCCCTCAAGGGCAAGGTGGTAAGGGTCTTCACCGACAACACCACCACAATGTTCTACATCAGGAAGCAGGATCTGTGGCACTGGGCCGTTGCCTAAGGGATGTTCCTGGTACCTTTCCATCTGGCAGGAATAATGAAAACCATTGCTGACTCACTCAGCAGGGAGCTGCGCTCGTGCCATGAGTGGGAGCTTCGGCAGGATCAAGTGAATCTCCTATTCCGACGATGGGGCAATCCCCAGATTGACCTATTCCCGACGACGACGAATGCCAAGTGCCGGAGGTTCGTCAGCAGGTTTCCCCAGCCGGGGAGCATGGGCGATGCCTTCTCATTCCCGAGACGGCCTGTTCCTGTATGCGTTCCCTCCGTTGCCGTTGCTGCTGTGACTCAGTCAACTCAGACGGTCCCGGTGCAGGATGATCCTCGTCGCACCGGCGTGGCCGAGGCAGATCTGGTTCCCGGATCTTCTGGACATGTCAGCGTCCCCTGGTCAAACTACCGACAGACGCGGATCTTCTCGCCAGGGAAGGAGGCGCCATCCTCCCTCACAACCCAGGATCGCTAAACCTGCAGGCCTAGCTCCTGCAGCACTAGAGTTCAGAGGGTACAATAACTCGGCGGACTGCAAGGAGGTGCTTGCTTGCAAAGGCCAGGGCGTCCTCGACTCTCAAGTGCTATGGACACAAATGGAAGAGGTTCACTGTCTGGTGCCATGCACAGAAGATTAACCCTCTGCGGATTACGGCCCCTCAAGTGCTGCCGTACTTGCTATCGCTGGCCAAGGCGGGGCTGGTACATGCCTCCATCAAGATCCCTCTGGCGGCTATCTCCCGCTACACCAGAACTCCGGGGCGGTCATCTCTGTGGTCTCATCGCCTGGTGAAGGAGTTCATGAAAGGACTGTTCCGGTCGTTCCTGCCGGTGAAGGCCCCGGCCCCGGCGTGGGAGCTCAATGTGGTGCTGACCAGGCTCATGGGGCCGCCATTCGAGCCTCTGCATTTGGCACCGTTGAAGTTCCTGTCGTGGAAGGCAGTGTTTCTTGTGACCATCACTTCTGCACGACAAGTGGGAGAGATCCAGGCCCTCTCCTGTAAACCTCCATACCTGACATTTCACAAGATGAGGGTAGTGCTGAGGATGCACCCCTCCTTCATGCCCAAGGTGCCGTCGGACTTCCATTTCAATGAGCCTTTGGTGTTACCTGTTTTCTTCACGTCGCCTTCGTCGCTCGCTGGATGTGGCTAGAGCGCTGAAGTTCTACGTGGACCGCACGAAGAGTCTTCGGAAGACATCACAGCTGTTTGTGAACTTTGGACCTGTAAACCAAGGGAAGGCTCTCTCGAAGGCTTCCATTTTCAGATGGCTTCAGGCTGCATCATCCACTGCATCATGCACTGTCACCGGTTGGCAAACTGACCGTTGCCTGGCCGTCCGAGAGCCCATTCATCCAGAGCGATTGCTGCTACCATGGCGTTCCTGTCTGGTGTTCCACTGCTGGACATCTGTAGGGCTGCTACGTGGAGGTTGACGCACACCTTCACGAGATTCTACTGCGTCGACCGGGATTCCAGGGAGGAGTCCAGAGTCGGCCAGGCAGTGCTGAGCAACCTGTTCGCCTGAAGGTGAGCCTGGTGAGGAGGTAAGAGATGCTTAATGTTGAGTTGTTGAAATGCTTAATGTTGAGCCTTGCCACCTCCCGTGGTTGTGCATGTTTGTACTGCAATGTATTCCTGTATTCATGAGCATGTGAATCCATGCCAGACCCCATGCTGGAGAAGAAACACTTACCTGTAACTGTTGTTCTCCAGCATGGGTCTGGCATGGATTCACATGTGAACCCTCCCTCCAACCCCTCTGCTGCTCTTCTCTTGGTCCTACTGCCACTTTACGTGCTACCAAATCTGAAGATGGCTGCCAGAGGAGGGGCTTAGGTTGAGCGCAATCATTGGTTGGGGGCAGTATGACCCAGAGACCAGGGATTGGTTACTAGTAGAAAGACAGTTCAGAAACGAAACTGAAACTGATTTTTTCTTTACCGAGGATTCCCAGCCCGACGACGGGGCTTAATGTTGAGCCTTGCCACCGCCCATGGTTGTGCATGTGTGTACTGCTATGTATTCTTGTATTCATGAGCATGTGAATCCATCCCAGACCCATGCTGGAGAGCAACAGTTACAGGTAAGTAACGTGTTCCTTACTTCCCTTGCTTTCTTATAGTTATTAGGTCAAAGGCTTTCGACTGTACAGAGATTTTGCTTGACCTCCTGTATGACCACTTTGATCTATCTCGATGGCTCTCCTACGGCCTTCTGGTATCTGTAGTTTCACTCAGGGATCAATCAGAGTCGACCAGAGTTTCTCGAAGCAGCACCCACATGTTACAGGTCCCCTTCTGCAGCTGGTCTCCCCTTTACAATTTTTTTTTAAACTTCTTTTACTTTGCCACTTTGCAACTTTCATTCCCCACAGCCCGGTTCTTCTCAGTTTTCCCTTCGACTTACTGGCTGTGATCAACCGCTTGGTTTTCTTCGCAACTGGAGTCAAGGCCGGTACCATGGTAGCAGGAGTCTCCCTCGATCCAGTTTATCAGCGTCAATACGCTTGGTGTACCTTTGACATCTGCTGCAGGACACTTGGGCTATTGTCCTCGGTCTTACGATTCCTTTTGCAGAGGTTTCGCTGGGTTTTGTCAAGAAGGGCAAGGTTGTGTCTCTCCTCGTCTGCCTCTCGATGTTTGGCGCTTTTCTCCTCCTCTTGAACTGCCTGGTCTTGATAGCTGTCTCATTGTGTGGTCTGCCTCGCTCGTACTGTGCTCTCTATGCTCTCTTGCTCCCCTTTTTATCCCTCTGGGGAAGGGAAAGGGCCGTCAGGTGTGTGTGATTCTGATAAATTGCCTGACCTTTGCCTGACCCTGGTATTGGGACAAGTCAGGTAAACGGCTCTGGTGTTAGTCCATTGTCTTTCATGTGGTGCGAAAGTGTTCGTGTTGGAAAGGGGGGGCAGTGTTTTTGAATGTCCTACGGAAGAGGATGGGGAAAAGGTGTTGAAGGAAGGGGGATACCACGTCTCACCCGTCAGTGTCCCACTCCCACTCCCCGTGGACACCCCATCCAGGTGATCCTCCCTCACTAGTCCACCCACAGGATCCAATGGCGATGGCTATGTCCTGGCCACCTGGATGACAGATCTCTAGGATTTAGCCAGGGTGACACCTGCAGGTTTCTCACAGCGGTTAACCAGGCACAGGGTGCAAGCTTTAATCGGCCACTGAGTGACTACTGTATGTTTTTTATGTTGAAGGGAAAGTGTGAAAGGGAATTGTATCCGGGCAATCACAAACAATGGAGGCTCTGCCAAAACTAGGGTGAGTTGGCAGTTAGTTGACAAGTTGTCCCACTGAGCTTGTTCATAAACCTGGTGAGTGGCTTCCTCTGAGGGTTTCACAACTGAGAACTATGTCTGCCTCCCATCACAGTCTTCAGCTACAACCCAAACAGACTCGTTTTTGGGACACTGAGACTGCTAGGATCCCTCACTGATTGTTTCAATGTGTCCCTCCTCAGCACACGAGGGAAGCGGCTACATCCCCCATGCACAGCCACCACCCACTCACACAAATACTAGAGCAGCGTCTTCTGATTCTAGAATAGGTCTCTAAAGTACAGGCAAGTCCCAGTTCGGTCCAGAACCTTGCTACGACCCACCTCAGCAAGCTCTACCCCATGAGGCAGACGGGCGGCTGTAAGCCCGGTCTGCCGCAGGGCATCCTTCTGTATCTGGTGGGTATAGGGCACCACTTCCACACTAGCTCAGGGAAGCCTTTCAGAAGCTACCCTGTACTGGTGTAGCAGCAACGTCCTATTTAAATGAAAAGCTCCAAGCTGCTGTGTACGAGCGGAGAGCTTATCACTTAATTAGTGCGCCACTGCCACACCAGCATGGGCAGTCTTTCAAAGGCTGTCCCATTCTGGTGTAGCAGCAGTGCCCTATTGAAATGAAAACTGTCCTGCTCCCGTGCTGGAGCACCCAGAAGAAGGGACATTTGTTTTTATGAGAAGCAAATCGTAATATATTTTTCTGTTTTTCAGGGGTGGGCTGCAGGGGCTACAGCTCTTCCATTGTTTGGAATGGTAGGTATGTGCAGTGCATGTAACAGACAAATCAGAGCAGGCATATTAACGCTTTGTGCAATCTAACTGGGAATGGGAAATTAGGACCCGTAGGATACAAGTATATCTCTGTAACAGAGACATTAACACCCCTGGCTATATTACAGGGACTCAAACTTACTTTTTTCTTTTATTTGATTCATTTTTTATTTTACTTTTTATTTTAGTAGAATTATTTGAGTACTGATTACATTTGAATTTTTAAGTTTTGGCTCCATGAGGTGGTGGTTTAGTTCCCCTCTGCATGTGAGCCAAGATTAATGCCCTAAATGATGACTAGGAGATAAGGTGTCAGGTTCAGTCCTTACCTCTTTGCTTCTGGACTCCTTTGCTGGTAAGAGGTAAGGCCTGTCCTTTAAGGTAGCCACCATGCAACCCGATTACAGGATAACAGGTAAGCACTACGGCTACCCCGGGAGCCAGGTCCCAGGGGGGAAAAACCTTTAAGGGGAAAAAACAAGGTGCTGAGAAGACGTTCCAGGTAAATTTGTTATTCTGGGAATTTGTCTTTACAGGAACCAGGAACAAGTAGAAAACACAAGGTTGCAAGGCAAACTAGCGTTCCGCAATACAAAACAATTGCAATGCGAGAAGCCTTCTGAATTACCTCTATTTATTTCCAGGTATCAGATGTTGCCGAGCACGTGAACGCAATGATGTCACCGCGTGGCAAGAGCGTCTGGGAGCCATCTTGGATCGGGACGCAATTTGAAAGCGTTTCCAAAATGAAACCTGATCAGATAAGCAGCAAGTAGGCAAAAGCATGACATAAGGATTGGCAGAGGCAGATATAGAGTCTGGCTTTTGTTTGGCTGAAATGTCTTTTGTCTTGGTTATCTGCAGTTAAAAGGGTTTGCATTTTGCATTATTCATATTACCAAACGTTTTTTAGGATCAGACAGCAGGTGACCATTGCTAAACACAGTTGGCCATTGCTGACTTTCGCCAGCGTCCAAACCAACCACAGTTGCCTATCCCCAAGTCAATCATTGCCAACCATGGCCCACCATCCCCAATCATAGCTAACCATTGCCAAGCATCGCCAATCATGGTCAAGTCTTGCCGATCTTGGACAGCGATTGTGGACCGTGGCCAATTATAGCCATCTCTTGAGCCAGTAAGGTTGTTCTGTGGGTTGAGTCCCCACCACAGAGATCTGAGGAACACCTCTAGACTGCACCTTTTATACTTTCAGGGTTTATCAAAGACCTTGAAATTATATGAGGTTAATGGTCAAGGTGTATTATTGAAGTGGCAAGAGTGCATTTAGTTTATGGAGGGTGTTTTGTCAAAGATTGTGTGAGAGAGACAGGTAGAGAGAGATACAGACAAACACTTACCATTCCAGCACCCAATATGGCATCCAGAAATCATCATGGAAGGGATAAACACATGTTATAAATATAATCCCCACCTGTGGAACACCACCAATCACTGGGGCACCCTTGAACAGCATTAATAAGCATGCCAATAAATCTGTTTTTACATACTGCCTGTGCCTGCTGTATGCATCTCCTTCTTAACAAATGTATGATAAACAAAGCCTATAAGATAGGTAGACTGGTAAAATTGGAGAGGATTAATACACTTGCTACCGTGATCTCCATGTGAGCAGGAGTAGGTACAATTTTTATTTTATTTATTTAATATATTTTCATGGTGAAACATATTCTAATGAGGCCTCACAGCGTTGACAACATTGGCAGCTTCCACTGCCGCAAGGTTGATGAAATAGGAACAGTTCCACTTTCTAAGAGTATCATCTGGTATGGAAGACCTTGCTAAACCAGGGGATTACACCAAGAACTGCACTAGAAGCAGCGAACAGGCTTTAACAAGCTTGTGGCAGTGGGGTTTGAAAGGGAAGGCTCTATCAATCCTACTCACTGACAAATAATGCGGCAGGGCTTCTGTATTGATCTGCACAAAAGAGGAATACATCAGTACAGTACTCCACTCATGCACATCTTCTGAACTAAGGACGTTAGACCAAACGACATGCAGGAGAGAAAAGGTGGCACTTTGCAGCACCACAACATCTCTCTTATCTCCTGACTCAGGGTTTGAGCCCAGGCCATTGTAAAAGGGAGGCAACATAATGCGTGCCTGCTGCAACCATGCACCAAAGCCGTATCCCACTTGTGTTCGGAATTGAGGGCTTCTTACCTGCAGATGCTGTGAGGGGTGAGAAGCACAACCATGTATGCCAACTGTGTTGATGTTTCTGCACAGCATACTGTGTTGCCCGCATCGCTCTGCCCCACGCCACAAGGGCACGCCGTTCGTGGTGGTGGAGGAGGTGTGTGAGGGTCTCGCAGGGCGCTGCACAGAAAAGCACAGAGCGGCAGGCAGAGAGGTTTCTCCCATGGGGCTCTCCTGCTTGTGGAGTGAACTACACTATGCACACCAGCCAGGTGTGATAGCAGCATATGTACTTTATGAAGAATAATACTGTATCTTGTTAACAATAACAAGACTATGGACCTCATTACGGGTCTGGCGGTAACTCTGCCGGTAAAACTGGCGGGTTGCCGCCAGACCCGACACAAATTACCAGCACCTGATTTCCCGGTAACACCAAGGTATTACAACCCCGGTGGCCGGGAAGTCAGGCGCCGGTAATTCTGTTCGTCCCCATTCCCATTGAGTCCAATAGGAGCTTAGGTCCTATTGAGTTCCTTGAGTCCTATTGAGTCCAATAGGACTTAATGGGAATGGGGACCAAGGAAGCAACGTCAACTGTGCTGGTCCGGTAACAACAGTGCCGGTAGGCTTGCCGGCACCGCTGTTACCGGGCCGGCACAGTCGTAGTTTAGTTTAGTTTATTCATTTGTATTGCGCACCAGACCAGAGGGTATGAGGGCGCATGAGCAGCAAGGTGATTCAAAGCTTGGTTACAGGATGCTTATACTTTACATTACATAATTATAGTTTACATTACATAGTTACAGTGTGACGATAAAGGAACATGTGTACAGTTTGGCAGGAGAGAATGCAGTAGATGTATTTAAAGAATTACAAATATATACAAGTTTAGTATTACAAATGTACAGATTCTCTTAAAGCATGCAACGCGGAGAGCAGCCGTGTGGTGTTAGAGGTGTTAGTGGTTCGTGTTCTTTAACCAATGGATGTAGTTGCGTCTAAAAAGTGAGTAAGGTTGGGGAGTTCTGAGCGATGGTGGTAGGGAGTTCCAGAGTTGAGGTGCTTTCACCTGGAAGCTGTTGCCACCCATTTTAGTGCGTTTAAACCTGGGGACGGTGAGCAGATTAGCATTGGAGGTTCTGGTGGGTCTGATGGGGCTGTGTTTGCATATTCTGTCTGCCAGATAGCGTGGGGCAGCATTATTCAGGGATTTGTGGGTGAGCGATGCTACTTTAAGCAGGATTTTGTCTGTTGTGCTGAGCCAGTTATGGGATTTCCTGATATTGGAAATGTGTTCCCTCCTGGGAATATTGAGTGCTGCCCTAAGGGCGTTGTTTTGTAGCGTCTGAATTTTGTTGGTGATTTGTTTGGTGGCTCCTATGTAGAGGGCGTTACAATAGTCCAGTTTGGATAATACCAATGCTCTGGCTAGTGTAGTGCAGCTGTGGGTGGAGAGGAAGGGTTTGGCTGCTCTTATGAGCTTACATGTGTAGGCCGTAGAGGATGCCATCGAGCTAACCTGTTTGTGGAAGGTTAGGGAGGAGTCGAGGTATATTCCTAGGGTTTTTACTTCTTTCGAAACCTTGATTAGGTTCCCATCTATGATGAAGTTGGCATAATTGTGGTCGAGTTTGGTTAGGTTGGACGTAGAACCAAGGATGATGAGTTCAGTTTTGTCATCATTCAGGTATAGACTGTGCGAAGCCATCCATGCCTGGATGATGAGATACACCCTGTTCAGCAAGGCCAAATCCTGGTTGTAATCTCCCGTCAACGGGATGAGGATCATTGTATCATCGGCGTAGTTAGTGTAGGTGATACCCAGGCCATCTAGATCATCAAACAGGGGCTTTGTGAACACGTTGTACAGAGTGGGGGAGACGCACAAGCCCTGTGGGACTCCACATGTAATGGGGATGGGTTCGGCGGCGGCAGAGGAGGAGAAGACTCGCATGGATCTGTTGTTGAGGAATGACTCAATCCAACTGATGGCTTCTTGTGAAAAGTGGGCAGCTGAGTCTAAATGATTACATAGGATTTTATGGTCAACTAGGTCAAACGCCGCAGAGAGGTCTAGCAGGAGTAGTAATGCAGTTTTCCCGTTATCTCTAAGGACGTCTATTTGGGCTTTCAGATCTATCAGGGCTGTTTCAGTTCCATGTTGGGGTCTGAAGCCGGATTGTCTTATTCCTAGAAGGTGGTTTGTTTCAAGATACTTTTGAATTTGTTGGTATGCTGTCTTGTCTAGTATCTTGAGCAGGAATGGGACGGTGGTAATCGGTCTGTAGTTGGTTGGGATGGACGGGTCAAGGGAGGGTTTTTTGAGGAGAGGGAGGACCCAGGACTCTTTAAGGTTACTGGGGACTGTTCCTGAGGAAAAAGAGGCATTGATGAGTCTGGTGATGAATGGCGAGAGGTCTCGTGCCGCGTCTTTAATGATTTGTGGGGGGCAGAGGTCAGCTTTGCAGTTGGAGGGTTTAAGGCCAAGAATTATTTTTTCTACTTCGAGGGAAGAGACTTTGGAAAAGCTGAAGCGAGCAGTGTTAGGTGTGTGGTGTGAGGGTGGAGGGCTCGAGTGGGCGTTGATGGGGTTGGTAAGATTGGTGAGGGAGTCTTTCTTATTTTTAATTTTTGTTTGAAGGCCAGTGACTTTGTTGTTTAGTGCATTTTGGACACTGGTGCACCATTGTTTGTTTTTAACGCAAGTATCTGGGATTGTTACCGGGGTTTCCAATTCTTTCAGGATAGTAAATAATTCTCTGGAGCTGGAGTTGGATTGGGAGATTCTCTGGTTATAGGATTCTTGTTTGGCCGCTATGATTTCTTTTTTATAGTTGGCCGTTATTTTGTTAAGCAATAGTTTGTTGTGGTCAGTCGGAGATTGTCTCCAGACTTGTTCCAGTTTACTCTTTTCCAATCTAAGGGTTTTAAGATGGCTGGAGAACCATTGGTTGAGGTGCTTTTTTGGTTTGGATTTTCTAAGTTTCAATGGTGCAATGGCGTTTAAGGCTATGCGCATGGTGTTATAGCCTTCTACGAGGTCATAGGGATTAGAGTCTTGGAGTTGGCTTAGTGTAGGAAGAATGAGTGGGATCAGTTTTTCTACTGTAATATTTTTCTTGCTTCTCGTGTGGATGGCTGGGGCTAGTGCCATGTTGGTTGTAGGGCTTGAGGCCTCAAGTGAGAAGGAGAGGAGGTGGTGGTCGGTCCAGGATTGGGGAGTGTTGTTAGTGATCGATACGGCACAGTTATAGTCTGCTATCCAATCAAGGGTTCTCCCTTTGTTATGGGTGGGGCTGGTTACTTTTTGTGTGAAGCCTAGTTCAGACAGGGTGTTACTGATGAGAGTGGCTTGATTGTCTTTGGGGTCTTTGTAGCCTAAATTGAAGTCTCCTAAGAGAAGGCATTGTGAGGAGTTTTTTAGGTTGTCGGTAAGGATGGCATTGAGGTCTTCCTCGAAAGATCCCGGGGGTCCGTCGGTCTGTATAGTAAGTGAATTGATATTGTTTGGGAGTTAGCGATGGGTAGTTTGGCTGTAAGTGATTCACATGATGGGAGGTGTGTGGCGGAGTTGAGTCTGATGTTAAGGTGGGTCTTGGCAATGATGGCCAAACCACCGCCTTTAGCTTCAGTTCTGTCCGCTCGGATGATGGTGTAGTCAGTGGGGATGGCTAGAGAAAGGGCTGGGCCTGCGGCTGCATGAAGCCAGGACTCTGTTATGGCTAGGAAGTCTAGATCTTCAGCTAAAATGAGATCAGCGATGTCTGTGGCATGGGCAATCATGGAGCGTGCGTTGATGAGGGCACCTTTTATAGGTATGGTTTTGGCTTTGGCAGGGGTGGGGGTGGTAGCTGTGCTGAGCGCTCTATTGTTGGTTGTAGTGGAGTTGACGGGTTTAGGTTCGGGTTTTTTTAGCGTAAGGTTAGCGCAGGAGCTAATGGATGTTCGGTGTGTGAGTATGGATTGTGTGGAGTCCCTGGCTCTAGGCTCGTGTATTTTGGGAAGTCTGGATCGTAATCTGGTCAGCCTGTCCGAAAGGCATGGGGGAGCGAGTAGGGTAAGCATGATTGTGGTGCTGGGCTCTGTGAGGGTGGGTTATGCGGTGCCTAGGCTGGTCAAGTTAAGGGGTGAGCTGGGCAGGCATGCGGAATTGGTGATGTGGAGAATGGTTCTCAGTAGTATAGAGTAAAGGCCCGGGAGGAACATTGTGTGAGGGGGGTAAGGTGCAGTGTGTGTCCTGTCTAGGGTCGAAATCTAGCAGTGGACAGTGCGGCCTGCTTGGAGTAGCCGAATACTACCTAATCCATGTAGTGCAAGGTTGCAGATTGGCATCTGACTCAGGTACAGGTAAGCAAAGTGGTCATAGTAAGCGTTTGTCAATTAGCACAGCATTAGGTTTAGAATTGCGCCAGTGTACCAATTAACATCTTGGATCAGAGTAGCATGTATTCAGAATAGCGCCTGGAATGGGAATAGCACCTAGGTTCAGAGTAACACTTAGTTCAAGATAACACCTAGAATCAGAATAACCCCTAACTTCAGAATAGCACTTAGAGCAGATTAAGCACAACATTGAGTTTAGTGGCTATAAAAGTATGTTGAGCGGGGACACATTGGGATGCAGGTCAACAGATCTAGAGGCAATTGGTGAGCAGATCAGCAGAACAGAGCAGATGGTCACAATGCGGTTAAAAATGGCAACTAGAATTGCATAGGGTAGCCGAGCAGCAGTGAGGCACAGTGCAGTTATATGTTACAGGGATGACTAGCGACACAATAGTCTAAATACGACTGAGCACCTATGTACTGGAAATGGCAGCAACTTTGGGCACAGATACAGCATGCAGTAAGGCCTGAGTGCACGAGAGTGGCAATAAGTAGCTTGTGGTAACAAAGCCTTTTCCAGAGTCTAGGCAGTTCAATTTAAAAGCGAAGTGGCGTTTACCGTTGAGGTTGGTCTGGAATCCGGCAGGGGGTCCGGGCGAACGGCGAGGAAGGCTGAGGACAGGTATTGGCCTTATTATCCTGGGCCTTGCTGGGAGTGGGCCGGCTTCGCCTACCGGCTGGCGATAGGCTGCTTAAGGTGGCTCAATGGCCAATCGGATGCGAGGACAGTCGGATGTGCTCAGTTAGGCACTGGGGTTCCTTGAGACATGGCGGGCGGCCATCTTGGAAGTGTAAAAACCTTGTGGTGGCTAATGGTGGCAGGGGCAAACACAGCAGCTGTTGGCATCAAGTTTAAAACATGCAGGCTGTGTAGATATTCTTGCAGGTCGGCGGATCACTGGTGCAATTAGCAACTCGTAAGTCAACTTTATGTGTAGAAATGCTCATTTCTACACATATCTCTCAGGCATATTACCTCCATGTTCCTCTTCCTTGTCCCAGTACCTACTTTTAAGGTATCAGCCTCTTTGTCAGAAACCCTTCAGGTGTCGGCATATGAGGAGGGTCACACAGCTTGCAGACTTAATTGCTGCTGTAAACACCCTACTGGTGTAATAAAAATGCTGAAGCCAGGTCTGCATTCAGTCACTTAATTTATAAGCATCTGTGTTTATTTCATTGAAGTGCTGTTAAGCACAAGCATTGGCAAAGCCAACAGTTTTGGCTTGTGTAGGAACTTGCCAGGCACTGCTTATATGCACAGGTTACTGCCACCGTTTTGCACCTGCAACTACCAATGGGCAGTTAATACCAATATGTCTGTGCCTGACAAGTGCCTTTGCCATGCCTACAAAAAAGCCCAAACTGTTCGCATTGCTAATGCTTGTTGTATCAGTGTGCCCCGTCTTGTAGATGTTCCTGTTGCTGTCTGTCACAAACACACCTTGTACTCACCGACTTTCCTTATGTATTGCTGTTTGTGGTTGTTTTTATTAGTGCCTCTTTGATGGAAAATTGTATTTGAAAGGTTGCATTTTTTTGATTTATGTAAGGAATCTGGTATATGATGAGTATGTATCACTTTGTTGAAATTACTGTTCACGCTCTTTCTTGAATATAACATTTTGACAAAAAAAGTATAGAACCTAATGGAGGAAGTCTTATGTGGTGTGTTAAAGCCCTTCAATCAGGAGGATGGGTGAAATGCACAAGGGTGGTTCATGAACTCATAGATGTGGCACCAGGGACTGTAAAGCTTCATATCTTGATCGGCTGGAACACCTGGACACAGTGGTGTACCGAGCGAGGGCTAGGAGAGGGCACACTGCCACCCCACATGCTCTTTTGAGAGCCTGACTGGGACTTTCGTCTGTTGGCCACCTCTCCTGTTTGGCACCTCAATGAAGGTGCCCAAACGGGAAAGGTGTCCCCCTGGCAGGACAATGTGTGCTGAGTAATTCCTGCTCAGCACAGTAATTGTCCTGGCAGCAGGACACCTTACCCTTTCCAAAACCTCTGCAAGGACAATGTCCCAAGGAGCTCCAGGCAGCAGCAGAGGGGTTCGCAAGTTGCTCTGTGTAAAGAGCATTTCAATGTGAACCATTAGGCACTGATGGGAGGGAGGGTGGACTATTAGCAGGGACTTTTGTCCCTTTAGAAATGTGCATGGGAGGGAGTGATCAGGTGTGAGATGGTTGCATAATGCTGCAGGCTTTATGAAATAATGAGTATTGCTTTACCCAAGGGGGGGTTTGTTAAGCTCACATTAATGTGCATGATGCTATTGGGACTTTGCATGCAGGATGGGGACAATAAAACTAAATCCATCCTCTTATTCCTCAACATATTTCTATAATGATGTATAATTAAAGTTAATAATGAAAGGGTAGTTTCTTATGTAATGTGCTTTGCTTCCAAGGCATTGCTATAAATAAAGTATTATTTAAGCAGATGAAATACAAAGGGAAACATTAATAAATATCTATATGAACTAAAACTGTGAAGATGTGCTCAGTTGCTTAAATTGTCCACATCCCAGTTTCACCATTTAACCAAAGTGTGTGATCCTGGGCAGACCATGTAATCAGACTGCGTCTTATCTGCAGCTCTGTGATTCACTTCAAAGCTTTAATATATCATGCTGTTATTTAAAAAATAAAAAAGCCTGACTTGCTCCATATATAACAGTGCAATTTAGGTATTTTGCACCACAAAATTATTTGCCACTTGGCTTACTTATGACAACTTATTCTAAAGTCACTTGCATTCTGCCTCCAAGTATCAAAGACTGATGATGCTCCTTGTGATTTGCTTTCTGTGCAGTAATTTCTGTTGGTGCAATCCATATGCAAATTAGCTGATGTGCATGTATTTTGCCCCACAGCGCCTGGACAGAGCTCTAATAGATGAGTTCCCTGCATCTGTAATGATTCTGCCGTTTTTTTTTTGTTGTGTTAAAATTCGAGATGCCACTAGTAATGTTACCAAAAAAATAGATTGGGGCAGGGGTGGGCGGTTTGTGGGCGCGAATGAGACAACCTGGAATTGCGTGCACTGCATTTGAGTGGAAAGTAGAAGCATTTCACCGTGGCTGTCCCCCTCACCACATCTTGCAATGCTGAATACTCCATTTACAGGATAATATAGGGAGGCTTTTCATAAAATGTAACTGTCTTGTTATTACCACAAAGGGACATTTCATGAACTGTATCGAGTCATTAATGGCTTCAGTCGAAGCCTCGTATTTTAATGCCAAGTTAAAGTTTATGCAATGTCGAGCTTTGTTCCGTTGTGGGTATAGATTAATCACTGTTTATTATTCTGAGAGAAAGCTTTACATCAGCAGCTTCCTCAAAGACAGCCTCTCTTTTTAATGCAAAGCTTTCTCTCAGAATGAATAGTGTTTTATCTATTCAGCAACAGGAGGCCGCTCGCGCGCTGGTGCTCTGCTGCTTATGTCTGTGACAGCTGGAAGAGGAGCCAGAGCTCAGGCTTATTGCAGCCAATCAGCGTTCAGCCGAAGACAGCCGAAGACCAGGGGATACCGGATCGGTATGGGATACCAAATATTACAGAACACCGGATCGGTATGGGATACCAAATATTACAGAACAGTGGCACATGTAGTTCCTACACAGCCCAGCGGGTTACTAACTGATAATGAAAATGTATATGAAGGATAAATACCGTGATTGTATGTGTACAATCGAGTAGCAGAAGATGTAATGAACCTACATTGACCCTGTTCAATGTTACGAATGGTTAATTTGATACACATATAAAATGTATCAAACAACCGCACTGTCAGTGCGCCAGTGTTATTTTATATCACGGTCTCCTTTTCCTCCTGGCTGAAATGGCATTGCTCAGCGGAATTTGCACTAAATGTACTATTGTGACGTTTGTAAGGAGCATGTGCAGTCCCCCACTGGGGCGATTCGTTATGGTCTGTTCAGCGTGGCTATGGTGCTACCGAAACAATAGGTATATCAAATAATTTAACCACGGCAGTAAAAATGAATATTAATTCACTAAAAGATGCACGTAGTCGGCAGGATTCGAACCTGCGCGGGGAGACCCCAATGGATTTCTAGTCCATCGCCTTAACCACTCGGCCACGACTACTTACAAATAAGAAGCGTTCCAAAGCTTTCATGTTTCTCATTTCCATGAGATATGTGTAAGTATTTTCTAATACTATAACATACATCAGTAGGTGAAGTAATAAAGACTGTATTTAATGAAATTATCATAATTTGGTTATTAATTGAACGATGCGTGCCACAGGAGACTACAGTATGCCAAAAGAGACGCCAACATGCACCATGTCACTCTGTAAATGTTTACCTAATTGTATTTATTTGCTTTCTTTGGCGTCATCAGGAGTCTGGCAGGAAGCGGGTGCTTTTTCCGCTGAGTGGAAATAGCATTACCACCGTGATCCGTGGTGCAAATAGCGCTGAATCACAACATGGCGAGCATGCGCATCAGTTTCCGGCAGTAACGCTGTTTGCGCCTAGAGGAAATACCGTCGAAACACGTGCTACCGCTGGAAAATCGGGCGCAAATTGCGATATCCCCTGTTGCTAGCATTATTAGCATTGACGCTATTAGCGCCGGCATGAAACGCGTCACCACTGGATGGGAATCACTGAGATGGATATTTTGAAACCCACAATCCATTAAATATCTGAGTTTCCTGTAGCCATGCAGAGAGTCCATTAAATATCTGAGTTTTCTGTAGCCATGCAGACCAGAAAACCAGGCAGAATGTCACAAGAAAGGATCCGAAAACACACATTTAGTGAGGGGGAGCTTTTGGTGCTTGCCGATGAGGTGGTTGCACACCACAATGAGCTACATAGGGCGAGGCAGTGTAAGACATTCGCACAGCGCCGGACAGCCATCTGGTAGGAGACAGAAGGTGCGTGCACCCCCTAACACATGTGCATGCAACTATGGCAGCCTAGCACAGGATGTCCCAGTGAACAGACCCATGACCCGGGCATTGCGACAGGGTGCAATGAGTGGGAGTCACATCAGCAACCTACCGAAGCATCCATGAGCCAGTGCACCAAGGCCCCCCCCTGTGAGTCCGAGCAGTGGGGAGGGCAGCCAAGGGACCCATTCAAGGGCCATGCACCCTGCCAACCTCTTCCAATCTAAATGGCCCCCGTATAGGTGATGTGGGTGGATGGGGTTCAGAAACATACATGGCTGACAACAGCTGCCCCAGCATCGACATCTTGCCATCCACACACTGTCCAAATGCAAGCACCCTATGTGTGCCACCAAATCTGCTCCGTCTCCATTATTGGGAATCCACTTGTAAACACCCCTGACCAAGACTGTACATCGGCACAATTTCCCGGGTCCCTAATCATCACCATGTATAGAATGACATGCATGCCAAAGCACGTGGGGGAATGACACCTAACACCATCACCTATGATCCCTACAGGCACACAAGCAAAGCCAGAGGCGTCTGAGGATGAAGAGGTGGCAGGCCCATCTGTGAGTGTGATATCTGGGTTTGTCTGGGCACACAGACACCAACACCATCACCACCCCGCAAAGGGGCAGACACGCCACACCAAGGCGGAAGTCACAGAAAACCACTGCGCATCGCAGCAGGAGCACGCCAACCCCAGCTGACAACACCTCTGCTGATGTGGACACCACCACAGAGGACACGCCACACAGTCCAGTGACATTTGACACAGGATGGCGTGTGACACTGCGAGGACCCGCAGGGTCACAACTGCCAGTAACTTTGCACTGAGGGTATTTGGATAAAGGGCAAGGGAAATGCTGGCGAACGCCTCAGCCCTTGCAGAGGCCATCCGTCAGAGCAATGAGCTCCAACGGCAACAGCTCCAGGGGGCCAGCTCGATCCCTTCTCGTTCTACTGCGCCAACTGAGGAATCCCAGGAAAGAACTCCTAGGTGCCAATCTCTGCCCCAGCTGCGCGCCAGATTATCAGCTGCTGGGAGTTGGGGGAAGAGGCCATGGCCACAGTAATGGCATGCCAACTATTGGCCTGAGTGGCCATGCCATGGACTCGTTGGAGGGTGGGGGGAGGTAGGACTGTGGGCTGGGGTGTTGGTGGTGGGCAGGGTTAGAGCGGACTGTGTGATGGGGTGTTGGTGGTGGGCGGGGGAGGAGGAGGGACTGTGTGCTGGAGGTTAGGTGGTGGGCGGGAGCAGGGGGCTAGTTGGTGCACAAAGTTAGATAAAAGTTTGTTGAACATCATTCATACATGGACATTCCTGATTGTGTTCATGTGCATTTTATTTACAGTGCTGGAAGTGGAGAGAGGCAGCGTATTGTACTAGACATAATTGTCTATTAGTGCCTCCCTCCCCTCATGTCCTCCCTGAGAGAGGCTGCCTTGGCTCCTGCCTCATGCTGTTCATCTGGTGTTCCACCATGTGTGGCGTGTCTGCATCGGGGCGGGGGGTAGTGGCAGATTTCTCCTCAGGCAAATGTTATGTAGCATTGCAAATAACATATACACTATACAAATAAACAAAATACAAAATACAAATACAAATTGCGCACAACAGCACAATTTTACCCTTTTGTCAGGGGGATACATTAGGGCACTGCCAGTGCAATCTAGTCACCGGAATCGTGCCTTGAGGAGTCCAAAGGAGCACTCAACGCACACACAGGTCCGGCTGTGGACGCTGTGGACATGGTTGTAGGCGGTCTCGTGGTGTCTGTGGGTCAGGCACAGGGGTCATCAGCCACTCCAGCTGCAGATATCCAGAGTCACCTGAATGGGATGGCATACAGACATTAGTCACTTGTCTCATGCATGGGTATGCTCTCACACTGTATCGGGGGGCATTGGTCGACGTGTGCATGCATGTGTACACCCACCCATTCAATGTGTATGTGTGATGTCCGTGCACCCTTTGTCAAGAGTGGCATGCATACCTTTGCCTGCACTCGCTGTAGTACTGAGGGCCTGCTGTTGGGTGATGCAATGTGGATGTGCCGCATTCCTGATGCATTGTGGTACATGTGGTCATGTGTGTTGTTGTAATGGCAGTGGAATGTGCACATCAGCGTGTGTGTCCAGGTGTGTCCAGGTGTGTCCCACATATGCATGTTGCCTGTTAGTGCGTCAACTTTTCATGCCATGTTTCTTGTCAGTACACCCCCCACCCCAAATATAGGTCTGGTGCTTTACTGCGCATCTGTGCTGGAAATTGTACTCACACACTATCCACCAAAGCCACACGGTACAGTCAATGGCTGCAATGACTGACATTAGGCAGTTGGGCGGTGGCATAGATTCTTGCCTTCACGTCATTGACCTGGATCAGGGTGGTGGGCAGTGCAACATGGTGGTTCACATGCCGCAAGAGGGCATCCAGCACCTGGGCCAGGACGGCACAGAATGTGGGTTGTGCCATGCCAGGCATCATGACCACAGAGTGCTGAAAGGTGCCTGTTCCCAGGAACTGCAGGACTGCCACCAGCTTCATTAGTGGGGGCACAGCTGTACGGATATTTATCCTGTGCCCTATGTCTTCCTGGATTGTAGCAAAAAGCTCAGTAATGGTCTCCCTGTGGAGGCGGTAAAGGGTGACAAACTGGGTGTCGCTGAGGTCCAAGGATGATGGCCTGGGGGTGGGTGCTCACCTTGCTTGGACGGTTATCTTCATCCTCCTTCTCCTCCTCCCACCTCCCCCTACTCCCTGTGCCCTGCCTGTTTGTCCAGCATCTCAAGGTTCAGCTGCAAAAAATAATGGCAGCATGGTGTTGGAAACAGTGTTTGGGGCTTGTGTGTATCTTTTCTTATAAAGCCCTCTGGTGTGCAGTGGGTGCACCCGGGGCTTCGTTTCTGGCACCTGCATTCATTTACCTCCAGCTGGGGCTGGAGGTAATGCTCGGTTGTATTAGTGCTGGTTTCCAGAGCTAATTCCGCTGTACATGCACTTGTGATGCGGCTGTAATTGCGGTTAGTATTGTTGGCGCTATTAGCACCGGCTGTGATAGATCCGGCTGTAATAGTTCCGGCTGTAATAGCGCCGGTACATTTTGTGACCACCGGTATTTGTGCCCACTCGTGATCCAGCAGAATGGTATTGTTGGCAAAACAAAACTAAAATGCTCAGAATACAAGGGGAAAAAATACAGGACTGGATGAGGATCTCTCCCATAACATCAGGCATCTCTGCATGAGGGTTAAACCATAACATACACTTTGTGGGAATGTGGTCGTGGATCCCGTGGAGGGCAAAGGGTTTGCAGGTATGGGCACTGCAGAAAAGGCACAGGAAGAACATTTTCAAAGATGTAGGGCAAGAGTTATGAAAGTGTTAAATGTGTGCACTAGGAAAGAGGTGGGCAGGCAGAGCACACAGGGATGGATCAAGGAGTACACTCTGCCATGGGATTGGTTTTCAGGGAACACATCACTAAGGAGCAGACAGTGAATGGTTAAGGGTCAAGTGTCAGAAAACAATTCACTAGACATGGCATTAGCAGAGATTGTGCAGCAATTCCCACCGGACACATCAGCTTAATCTAAATGGTACCCAGACCATGTCCTCCATTATCCCTAGCTCCAACTTTGTGTTCTCTGCAAAAAAACTACTTCCGTGTCTGTCCTTCATTTGTGCAGAGCTCCCAGGATCTGAAACAGCTCCTTAGGGTTCATGCACCATTACCTGACCTTTTGAACTGAGGTCATCCTCAAAATAGAATTAACAGCGAGGGGGCGGGTGTGTGTATGTACATGTATACACACTTGCGCAGATGCATCTCAAGTATGTTGTGTGCTGAGGATTCCAATACAGTAATCTATGTCACATATTCCCTCCATAGAGTGCCCATCACCACCCAAGAGGCAGTTTCTTCTGAAGATATGCACCAATCTGCACAGCATTGCAGATTTACCACGGGTAAGCATGTAAGCATGCCTAGATTGGGCCATAGTCCTAATTTTAACACCAGGCCACTAGGATTTTGGATATATAGACACTCTTCTATATATTTATTTACTATATATATATATATATATATATATATATATATATATATATATATATATATAGATATATATATAGATATATATATATATATATATATATATATATATATATATATATATATATATATATATATGTCACTCTTTACTATGTGTAGGTACCTCCCGGTATAGACACGATCATCCCCTCGATCCAGACATTTGATGAGGCCCATCTAGATGAATATGTCCCCCTCTAGATGAAGTAATACCAGAGGTCAGTATGCTCTTTCACTCAAGCTGCTCGTATCATCTGGCTATATATTGAATCACACTCATATGTTTCTATGCAGGGTCCGCCAAACAAATTGAACAAGGTCCTGAAGAACCCAATGGACTAGCCGTAGACAGCTGTCGAAACATCATACCGAACAGAGAGCTAGGCTAGCAGCCATCATTGCACGGTCAATAGAGGTAGTCACAAAAGAAATATATTGGTAGCACCATCAGACCTCTTAAAACACGAGTCAGAGAACACCTCTCCACCATATCTAGTCAGGACACCAAATTCCCACTTGCCAACCATTGGCAGCAACATCATCAACTGGATCTGAAACAAAGCATCAGATTGGTGGGACTTGCAAAAGCGACATTACCTCCAGGGGGGGGGAAACCTAACACTTATATTACGGAGACGTGAAGCAAGACTTATATGTCAGTACAGGACTGTGTATTGTGGACTCAACACAGACCATGAGCTTGGAGTTTTTCTTTAAGTTAATTATTGTTCTTTTATATTTTCTCTTGTGGCCTATGCAGCTTTGCATACAACTCAGGATACTATCCACATTCCAGTACGAATTTGTGCCTTACACCGTATGTAACCAATTGCAAAAGTCATATCCTTTAATTGATAGCAAACTCAATTACAAATGGGTACAATTTGAGAGGGAATGTTTTAGAAACCATGCGGTACACATTTATCGTCAAACATGACACGTATCAGTCAAAAAATAAATTCTCGCTGCAGTTATGCCTTTTTACTTTATTTTTCTACAAATAATGCATGACTCAACCGGGCGCACACATTAGATTAATCAAGACCGCACAGTAACGGTATTATGACCCTTTCCTATCAATTGGGATGAATTTCCCTTCAGTTCGTAGTAAGTCGTAAGCAGCACAATATATATTGTTTATAGCTTCACTGGCACAACCTGGTATCGTTAATTTAGAATCCAGGATTAACACTTTATTTGTAACTAACTCAGTAATTTATTAGTTGATCTGCATTTTAATCATTTATGACACCAATTTTGCCATGCCTGGTAGTTTAATCTCCATTACGAATAACTGTCCTGGAACTCTTTCCATGATGGCCGTCGTGCAAACCAGGCGTTGCAGACTGCCGATAATACACCTAAGACGCGTGACCTTATTAAACTACAGACAGACTGGCGTTCGCGTGGGTACCAGCCACGGCGTACAGCAGACCACCGAGGCAAGCTCTTTGACCATGGCCCCTTAGACCACTGTCAACTGACAGTGAAGCGCTAATTCAGCCCTATCAGGGACAGGAACGATGCAAGATTTTTTGACACGTTCGTAATTAGTCCTGTTCATTTCTATTCTCCCCCTCTCCGCAACACCGGGCTTTCAGCCAATGTGCACCCGCTCGGCTGAAACCATGCCACCATTCTCTATGATGGATTCAATACGGATATTAACAATTTAATTGCTGCAACTGCGAATACTCCTAATTAAGATACTTGCTTACCCTTTTTTCAACCAAGACAACAATCTGTTTTGCTAAACTTAATTTACATTGAAGACATAGCAAAGATAGTGTGCTACTGTTAACAAAAGTTGTTGTATACGAGAGTGTACTAATTAAAGAATCCTTTTCTACAGCAATATTATAACTCACCTGATATGACCGCTTAAGAACGTTCTCAATCATAAGGTACTCTACCGATAATACAACTTACGCAAACTTAGCATTGTTCGCCCATAACCCAGGAATAATCAGTAACTCGAAATGGAGGATTAATCAAAATGTTACCGTTTTGTCTCTTTCCTCCCTCTCTCTCCTATGATCATCCTACCTTTCTGTCATGTCACAACATAAATCATGCTACGGACCTTTTTGCATCTGCAAATACATCTAAATCACGGTATTTATTATAATTTCTTTTTCTCACATATTTGACAATTATCTGTGAATTCATGACCACCTGTACACAACTTACTAATTCTTTATGCCTTGTTGTCTGCAAAATTGCTAAATGTGGGTTTGGCAACTCATAATTGTAATGAACAAATTTAAATCAACTGGAAACCCTTTCTGTACTTTGGGTTGTTACACCGCTCGCCCCATTCTTGTATCAACTGATCATATGATATTGTACACATGTAATCTTTGTATCACAATGCAATATTATTTTTCATTATGCTATTTTTTTTATTTCATTAAAAAAAAAACTTTCCTTTTTTTGATTGGAAAAAATGGATTTATCATGAATATAATTACTATGTTTTGTACCAGCCTCAGGAGAAGAGCAAGGACTGCTCGAAACACGTGTCAGGCTGTACATTGGTTCTTGCAATAAATCTGCAACTTAAGCAGTATTTGATGAATTATTGTGTTGGCTCAGTGAGACTGGAAACATACTTCAGTTCTATTTGTTATACATTGAACTACAACGTCACTTGTAAACTGTAAGGTTCCCCCCCCATTCTTTAGATCTGTACCGTAAAATGTATAATTCCAACCCATTATTTAGAACATGTAATCCCACTGGCCCTGAAAACCCTAAAGTGATTTAGGCTCACTCTTGTCCAATCAAGGAATATTTTAAGCCCCACCACTTTAAAAATGCAATAGGGATCAGGGAAAGGGGGCCCTCTTGTCAGGCCATTGAATAGTTCCCTAGTGACGAGGTTACTTCACTACAATAAACAATATCTAGGAAACACTATGAGGGTCAGGCCGTGGGCAATCCGAAATACTTTGTTCAGTGTTCTCATGAAACGTTCTGCTTTCCCATTCACTCGTGGCCACACAGGTGATATCTTGGATGTCGTATACCGCACTCCACCAGAAACTGTACAAAACGTTCCCCTTGGAAGGGAGGGCCATTGTCTGAGAATATCTCCCTGTGGGAACCCATGCGCTGCAAACAACTTCTCCATTGTTGGTATTATGTGATCAAACGAGGTTGACTCAAAAATTCCACCTCGGGATATCTGGACCATTGGTCAATGAATACTAGGAAATGGATATCTTGCACTGTGGACCCAAAATCAACGTGGACCATGTCCAACAGAAAGATACTCATGGCCATGGACTCTATCCACGGTTCCCGTTGTGCCCGGGCAGCCGCCTGGCACCACACGCAGCTTCGCACATATTCATCGACGTAGTTCCCAAGATTCGGGAACCACACTTTGGACCTGAGGCAGGCCTGTTTTTGCTGCTCCTTGCTGACCTTGATGTGCATGCTCAACTTGCGGGAACAACGCCAGTTGAACCACCATTATTTCTACCCTCAACAGGAGCCCATCATCAGTGAACGATAGCTAATTTCTGATCTTCCACAACTGCTCCAGTTCCACACTGGCTGCCTGAATCGGCCTGTTTAGCGCCATTAGAACATTCTTCCACTCACCCTTGTGTATCGCCTCCTTCAGAAGACAGAAGCACTCATCCTTGCCTGACGACTCCGCCAGATCGTGCATCGACATTGAAATTGGCGTGGCCGCATCTACCACTAAATTGACTAATTCCTCCGCTTTGCACACCTCTCTGCCAAGTCCCGAGTCCTTCCGGGCGGGGTGTCTCGACATGTAATCCGCTGCATTGTGTGACCGAGGGCGGTATACCAGGTGTATTCCATACTCTACCAGGGCAACATCCAACGCTCTATGCGGGGTAGCGGCTTTGACGGCTTTGACGATGACCCTGACATGATTGCCACAAACGCTTCACACTCAATCTGGAAGTAGCAATGTTCCATCTCCGAAAGGGCCCAGCTCACAAATGCAATTGGCTTGATGTTCCCTCTGGATTCACATTGGGTCAATACCGCAACCAACCCAAAAGGGCTTGCATCGACCACGATTTCTGACTCAAGGCTGGGGTCAAAGAACGCCATGGTGTCCTAAGAGTGCTCTCTTTGTGGCCTCAAATTCCTATTGCTCCAGTGGAATCCAATTCCACGCCGTCTCTTACTTTGTCAAGTTCCGCAATGGCTCTGATAGCGTTGCCAAGTTATGGGTGAAACGTCCACAGTATGTCACCATACCGAGAAAACTCTGTACCTCAGACACATTCTCTGGTGACTTCGCCTCCTTTTTGTCCTTTACTTTGATGGGGTCAGGTGACACGCCCCCCTCGTGAAACACAAAGTGAAAAGATTTAATCCGTTTCTGGAGAAATTCAAATTTTTCCTTGTGGAGTGTGAGTCCCAATGATTGGATCCTTCCCAGAGTCTTCTCCAACCTTGCCATATGTTCTACCTCCGACCTGGTAAACACAAGGATGTCATCAATAATATTCATTACTCCTTCAAGATCGGCAAACAACCCTCTGATAATGTTCTAGAAAACCTTGGATGAGCCTCTGAAGTTGAGCCTCTTATATTGGTACAGGTCCCTATGTGTCGTAAACGTAGTTATATATCTTGACTCAGGGTGGAGGACCACCTGATGGTAACCAGCCCACAGATCCAGTTTCGAGAAAAACCGGGCCCCTTGAAGTTCCCCCACAATGTCATCAGTTATCGGAGTCAATTGACGTTCACGTTTGATTGCCTTATTGGGCAGCCTCATATCTACACCGATGCACACTGAGTCCGACTGTTTAGGATTTCGAGCCACCACAATCGGGGACACCCACGGTGTTGGCTCCTTTACCTTTTCAATGAGTCCAGCTCTACTAGGTGGTCTAGTTCCTTGTTCACTTGTTCTCTTAGGTAAAATGGGACCCGTCTATGGTTCAGGGCCACTGGACGAATGGACTCATAAATGTGAAGTTTCACTGGTTCACGTGCCTTTTTCCCGATCCCTTTGAAGACCTCCTTGAACCTTTCCAACACCCTTGCGATGTCCTCCACATAAACGCTGAATGTGAAGTTCGCAATTTCCAGCGCCTCCGCTGCTGCACAACTGAGTAGAGTGTCCTTACTCACATCTGTGACAAAGAACCGCACTTGAATGGTCTTGCATCCGTGATCCACTTTTGAGACAAATGCCCCTTTTAACGGTATAGGTTCTACTCCCTCAAACATGTAGATCCCTACTTTCCCTTGTCTCCGTGACTGGGGACTGGGAAGCGACCCCTACGGCCTCAATACAAGTCTGCCGGTCTGGTACCAATGATGCCGGTAAGCCTACCGGCACCGTGGTTACCGGACCGGCACACTAAGGGTCAGCTTACCAGAGTTACTGTGCCCACCAGGCACAGCGGCCACAGTAAGCAGACCTACACGGAAGCGGTGCCGGTGCTTCCATGTTCCTCATTCCCATTGAGTCCTATTGGACTCAATGGGAATGGGGATTAACATTTACCGGCGCCTGACTTCCCGGAACGCCGGGGTCATAATCCCCCGGTAATTCCGGCAAGCCAGGTGCCAGGAAATATTTCAAGTCCAGCAGCAACCTGCCGGTTTTACCAGCATGGCTACCGCTGGACTTGTAATGAGGCCCCTAGTGTCCTTGACCAGTGCTCTGGTGGCAATTAGCACCGGTATTTCGGCTCCATCCACACTGACCATACACTTGGGCTGCCAACATTTCTTCGATTTCAACGCATACACACTCAAGATGAAAAACACTTCACCATCTTCATCCTTGTCCTCCTCCACCTCTTGACCACTCAGATCGTCATACTGGTCCACCCTCTGGGAATGCCTCTGTGTCAGAGCACCCATCTTCCCAGGGCCCCTCGGCACTACTATGGGAACTGGAGCTCTGCACATCCATGGGGAAATTGTCAGGTGCCCTGCACCATCCGCATGTGCGCCCCTTTGCTGGACATTATGCTAGGTGTGGGAGGTCATACCCACACCTTTCACATGGGTTTGGGACCTCTGGCCCCTTTTTCTTCCGAGGGCTCATATTATTCGTGAACATTCTTGTTCCTTGCTGGCACCCATTGTGCACACCTCCGCGAGTTTGAGCATGCACATTTCTGCATCGATCTTTGACTCCCTCATGTCTGCCAGCTCATATGCTCGCCCCATTTTGAGAATAGTGCCAGAGTGAGGCCTGCCACCCTCAACACATGGCGTCTCATTTTACCAGAGTTGCACCCTGAATTAGTTAGTGTTGTTCCATACTGTCCTCATTGCCCCAAGCACATGTGGATGCTAAATGTATGAGGCAGCCATGAAAACTGTCCCAAGACTCATTATCTTTCTGTTTCGCAGAACACATCACGAGTCTTGCGTAGTCTAGGTTAGCTAATGGCATAATGTGTTCAGTCAGGCACACCTTGGCTGCTTGATAGGAGTGATCGAACAGCGTTAGAGTCTAGAAAATCTTGTGCACAGCAGGGCCGGATGCATAAATTAAGGGTGACATTTTGGCTTCATCGTTCACTTCTCCTGTAGCCCTGAAGTACATTTCCAGGTGCTCTAACCATAACCTCCATTTCGGCCCCAGGCTGGCAGGGCTCCTGATGTGTCAAGTTCAGGCATTGGCGCTAGGGCCCCTTGGCTTACGCACCTCCAACAGCCACCACAGCTGATGGCACATTCCCCACTGCCGCCGCATTGTCTTGATTCCCATCCAAGACGAGGGTCTAGTGCTTTAGGGAGGTTTGTTTGTCCCTACTGGGGGCACAGGCACTCTCACCTACCTGGAGACCGCAACGCAGTATCACTCCCACAACTTCCAGGGCACAACTTCTTGACACAGTCTAACTTCGTTTTTTTTTTCTTGTATGGATGTATGGGTCCAGCACACTCCTCTCTTCTCTCTAGCATGCTCAGATCACACTCTCCCCACCACTTACTTGCAGGTTCTAAAAAACACTGATGTAATGCTGTTTCCATATAGCTTTGTGTTTGACAGTACTTGCAGTTCTCAGTGTGACAGCACACCAAGCGTAGCCACAGGGCTTTAAGTGGGCAGCCTCCGAAATTTCAGCACCACCATTAAGGCTGAATAGGCGAGGCGCTGTCCCCTGCCAGGCAAGCCTATATAAAATAAATGCAGAGATCAGCACCCTCTCCCCCAGAGGGGAGAGGGTGTTAATCTCTACAAACGGCTGCCTGGCAGGGGTGCCAGTAGCCCATTGAGCCGGGGCTCGTCAAGGGGGCGTGGCCTAACGGGACATCAAGACCCCCGTTGTTAGGCCACGCCCCCTCGATGAGCCCCGGCTCGATTTGTAATGCCACTTAAGGCACTGCGTAGCCACCACGTGACAAATATAAATAACGCCCAACTGGTGTTCCAAACATTTACCCTGGAGTTGCACGAGCACTCTTGTAAGGAGCCGCGATCTCCGAGGTTGTAAGCTGTCCAGGGTCTGCTTTGGCACAACTTTGATGCATGGCTCTCAACCATTTGTATCGCAAAGGCGGGTGAAAACACCCGATTTTATTTTTGGCGGGTGAGAGGCCCATTGAAATGAATGGGCGGGCTGGAGGCTTGGCGGGTGAGTCGGCTGTTTACAAGGCGGGTGACACCCGCCAAAAGCGTGTGAGTTGAGAGCTATGTTGATGCTCAGCGAGCGGAGCGAAAAGCCGATCGCGCCACCTCCGTCGAGGTGCATCAGGAATTACTTCCTCGCCCGCCCGAGTACGTGAGGTCCCTCAGGCTGACCTCCTCTTTGCCATTGTTGTATAGCGGTAGGCGCAGCTCCGGAGCAGGAGAACACCCACCCCCCCAAAAGAGGACACAGACGCAGGTGTTTCCAGTCTGGGCTCCTCTCCGGCAATGTGTGCCGAAGTGGGAATTCCACTTTTATTACATGCAGAAGAGTTACGTCACTGCATTGCATGCACCCACATGACACCTTCACACCCCGGTCTTGCGGAGTACTAACTAATAGCAGTAAGCCCCTCGCAGGGGGCACATTACCGCTTCAGGTAATGCCCGGGGGCCTGTGTTAAGGCCCTTGCTTCACTTGGGCCTGTAACTATGGGCCCGGGGCATTACCTGAGTGGTAATGGGCCCCCTACTCAGGGCTTAATGTTTAATAAATCCACTGGAGCAGATGGACCTGGAGAGCCCTTTGGTGTGGCACTGGTGGATTATTTGTCTAAATGGATAGATTTACATTTTTAGTCTGACAATTTCATGAGGACAACCATATCAATTAATAAGTGCAAAATTCTGGTTTTTCTAATGAGCCTGATCACATCTGGATGGGAGTTGGGCGAGGCGGAGCATCCACTGCTGCTGTTATATCCGCCACACTTCCTGCATGCGCGGGCACAAGCAGCAACTGGTGTGATGCCTGTTCTGTGTCTCCTGCGCTGTGACCAGACGGCCTAATGGGCGGCCCAAGTCGGTCCCTCTCCCTGCCGGCATCACCGGTAGGAGAGACATCACACTGGCGATGAGTGCACGAACCAACACGCGCGCGGAGCAAATAACATGCAATTTCAGCACAGTATGATCTAAATGATCACATTTTGGGAAACACGGTGGAAACACACTCCCCCACACGTGGAGGAAGAACTAGCAACGTTCCTCCCGACACACACAACGTAAGGGCACTTGAGAAGACTAAGCAGCACTGCAAAACCACAAACCAACACCTGGACACTGAAAGTAACAGGCGAGGAGGAGCCCATTGCTCACCAGCATACAGACATGCACAACGACATAGAGGCAAAATGGCAACTGGACTTTCCACGCAAAGGCCCAGCAAACCAGCAAGAATAGCAGCAACATTAATACAGCCAACTCTATCCCCTTGACATCATGGGGGTGCTACAGCAGCACTCTGGCCTTTCGAACCATACACAGACCGTCATCAGTGGGGCCCCGCTGGATGCTGTGGATCCAAAAGTTTGAAATGGCGATGGACTGCAAGGACATAACAACACCCAGAAAAATGAGATCACACCTCCTGCTTAAAGTGGGCAATGACGTGCTATGCATTTTCAACTCTTTGGTTATCAACGATGGTGCAGACGTATACCAACTAGCCAAGGATGCCCTCAAAGCACATTTTATGCCGCAGCTATATCCGGATTATGAAACTTTCAATTTCTGCACCAGAGTGCAAATGGAGGACGAGACACTTGATGCCTACAACACAAGGCTTAGATGACTAGCACTATCATGCAAATTTGAAGACGTCGAAAAAGAAATAAGGTGCCAAATCATCAACGGAATGTGCTTGGAGAAACTCTGCAGAATGGTAGTCAGTGAAAAAGGCTCAGTTGTGGTACAGTTTAGAACCGAACTAAGCAGAGGCGAAAAGACAATCAAATCAAAGATCTATGTTCTCAATGCTGGTACCGAATGCCTACTTAGCTGGGAGGCAGCTGAAGACCTACGACTAATCAGGTTCATCTGTGATGTTGCAAATTCCACTGACGTCACCGACCTACTAGCCAAACACCCTAGCATCCTCAAAGGTGTTGGATGCCTAAAAGGCAAGCTCATAAAATGACGTATTCACCCTACAGTTCAGCCCTGAGCGGTACGCCACAGGAGAACTCCATTCTGCATGAGAGACCTGGTGGCAAAAGAGCTACAGGAACTTGAAAAGGCTGGCATCATCGAACAGGTGACTGGCCCAACACTGTGTGTGTCACTGTGTGTAAGGTCTCCTTCTCTAGCTGTGCTGTGTGCAAGAGATGCAGGAAGGTGGGATTGTGTGGGTACTTTTGTAAATTCTAATTGCAGCCCTTTGGCTGTCTGCAATACCCAGGCATCGTGGGAAAGCGTGCGCCAGTTCTCACCGAATTTTAATTCCCCCCCAACTGGCGGGTACGCGTGCTGTCTACCTGCGGGAAGTTCTGTCTTCCTTATTGTCCTCTGCCTCGCCTTCCTCTCGGTTGACCGGTACCGTCGGTACCGAGGCCGGTTGCTCGGCCTCGGTACCGACGGGTCCTAGCAAAAACTCTACCTGGGAATATTTTCTTTATTGAGGTTTGGGCTTTTTCCAGGGAGGTGTAGGTTGCTACAAACCTCCACATTTCCTTCCTGAATGTCTCCCCAAATAGTAGTCCTTGTGCTGCTTCGCCTGCCTCGTAGGACGCCAGATCCCGTAGCGTGGGATCTATTTTAAGGAGCAGCCCTCTCCTGGGCTCAGATGAAATAGCACAATTAGATTTACCCAGGAGGCATACTGTCCTTTAGGCCCAGTTGGCAAGTATGTCAGGGTCCATTTCTTCTCCTGTATCTCTTGCTCGTTCGGCCAGGTCCATGATCTTAGCTAGGAGCCCTGCCAGGTCGAGCACCTTTTCTTGGCAACTATGCCAGGATCTGTCAATCCCTTTTCTGGGATCTCTGGTGCTCTTTGAAATAAAGGCTAGCATCTTCGGATCGGGCCCCGGCGCTTCCGCTACTTTCCCTGGTAGTTCAGGCTTGGGGCATTCTGCTCGCATCCTCTGTCTTGCCTCTTTCTCTAGGGCTTTGCGTAACCTGTAGGTCATGTATTTAGTAACCCTTTGAGATGGCAACCATTCTGAGGATTTAGGGTTCCGGATGTCTTCCGGCTCAAACATATTCGAGATTCCCTCTTCATCCTCTGTATTGTTGTTTCCTCAACCTTTTCTTAGGTGGGGGCTGCGCTTCTTCCTCATCTCCTTCCTTGCCCTCATCTTGTGGGGATTGCGGGGACCCTGTGGGTTCCTCTTCGTGGTCCTGTCCGTCATTGCCCATATTATCTTCCCCTGGGTAGGAGGACTTGAGGCTCGGCACTTCCGACTTCTGCATGAATGCGTCTCGCAATCTTATGAATGCGTTGGTAGCCTCTCGTGCTTTCAGTTTTGCCCCTTCTGGATGACCCAGGGGTCAGAAGAGTTATTTCTCTTCCGGCTCTTCTTACATCCCTGTGGGTCCTTTGGCATAACCCTTCTGGATGTGCTTTCTTTGTGTGAGGTGCTTGTCTCCTTTTGGCTCAAATATGTCTCAATGATCTCTAGTCTCTCCTGTAGGGGTTTCACCCCGTGAGCCACTGCCTCTATCAGTGAGTCTCCCAGCACTTCCTTGACGATATAGGCTAGGTCCTCAGAGTAGACTGCCTCTTGCTCCTCCTCACTCCACACAAATTCTTCCATCTTTTTTGTGCTGTAAAACTGTGTGAATTATATGAGGCTGCACCTGTTCTCCTGCTGTGCAGGTTTCAAATGGCTTTCTCCAAGCTCCTTATAGGCCATCTTATGCTTGGCTGTGCTCTATGAGTGCTTATTCTCCTTTATTTAAGGCTTTGATGTTAGCTCCCGCTCCGCAGGTGTAAAATAAGCTTTTTTAAGCAAAGGTACGGTCTCCGGAGTTAATCTGCTCTCTGTGGAAGCGCGTACAGTATTGAACGCTTCTTCCCTGTTCGCCGCGTGGGGAGGCCCCTCCCTTCCAAGGGTGGGGGCTCTCTACACTGCCAATGGTCTTGCGGCTGTTCTTTGCACTGTCTCTGTGCGTCACAGGGCTCTCACGGTCCTGACTCCGCCCCACTAAAGGTGGGGGGCTGCTCACGGTGGTTTGTGCTGGCCGTGTGAGTACGACTCCTCCTCCCCAAGGGAGGGGGTCACTCTTGACGTATGGGAAAGACGGCGAGCCCCTAATGTGCCAAGAATGTGGCACGGGGCCGCCATCTTCCAAAAAGAACTTAAAGTAAATATAATGAATCAAGTTGCGCGCTCTTTATCACTCTGTGATGCTGATATGCATTGTTTGTTGCGCGCTTTTAGACATTAACATCTAGTTCTCACACTTAATAATCTCGCTAGAAATATACTGACATTACGCATCTAGAAGTAAAGACTACTTATCTGCATGGCAAGCAGGAAAGAAGAGGGAGATAGCAGGAAGAGGAAAGACTAGGAGCATGTCACCAGGACTTTGGGATTACAGCTGGCCTGGGACATGAGGGAAATGTAGTTTTTAAGTTGAAAAAGAAAAGAAAAAAATTGTTTTCACATGTGGGAGGTTATAAAAAATGTGTTTATTGTTGAAAATGCTGGATACAGGAATAAATGGAAGATGAAGCTTGATGCTCGCCTCCGTCTTCACATAGAATCAAGAAAGTGTTGTGCATATCCAGATCCCAGAACAGCCCTACGGAACTAGAGTGCGACGCCCCACAGCTCCACGAACGTACCTCCAGCACACCTTATGTATGAGACTATGGTAAACTCAACCATACCAAATCACCCCAGCAAGGGTGGGGTGGACGTTCTCGACAGCAAACACACCCAGGAAAAAAGAGTTGCAGCAAACAATCGTATATGCGGCAAAAGACACGCAAGAGGATCCAAGCACAAGGTTGGAGATCACGTACTGGTACTGCGAAACCACACTAAATCCAAGCTGGAAATACGCTATGACCACGCACCCTGGATAGTGATCCAAACGGAAGGAACGATGGTCACAGTGGCACAAGGACAGCAGACCATCGACACAAACGCCTCCTGGTTCAAGAGGGTGCCAAAGCAAATGTGGACAGACGGGGAGAGACAACTGCATGAGGACGATGAGCGCACACGGCACAACCCGACTCACAGAGTGAAGAAGATGCAACACAAAAAGGTGAGGCAGGTGAGCCGCTAGAACAAGATGAGGAGGCGTATCGAGAAGATGGAGGTGAGTCAGAGGGTGGAGAGAACCCAGAGACAATGCCCCGGCAGCGGCCCAGTAGGTACAACCTAAGTGCAGCCCTGAAGGCTAAGAGACTATGAGTTGTGAGATATATGTAAAGAGCATGCACCTGTGCCGGACTAGATTTGCACAGCAGAGTTTCAGATGGTTGTCAGTTACTGTTTACTGTTTGCATTCACGTGAGGTGCAAAGAAAGGGCCCGCCCTGGCTGAAGGCAGGCAGTTTTAGGACACGAGCAGCTACCGGTGTGACGCATGTTCTGTGTCTCCCGCGCCGCGCACAAGGAGGCCCTCAAGGGCAGCCCAACTCGATCCCTCTCCCCGCCGACAGCACAGGCAGGAGAGACATTTATTTATTTATTTGTATCTGTAGAGCGCACTACAGCCCACGGGCATCGAGGCGCTTGCATGTATATGACAGGAAGCTTAATCGTTATTACAGTGATACAGTCTTAGTTACAGGCATGTTATAGAGAACAGATGATAACATGAAGCTTAGGATTGACAAATCAAACAAATAACCTGGTGTTGATGGCTTTGCGGAATGCCAGAGGGGAGTCAATCATCCTAAGGTGGGCGGGAAGGGAGTTCCAGAATGAGGCCGCCATGGAGGGGAAGCTAGTGCCACCTTTGCACATCTCCTGCTTTTGGGAGTGGAGATCAGGTTGGTGTAAGCCACCCTGGTAGGCCTTTGAGAGGAGAGTTTCTGAATTCTGTTGGCCAGATAAGGAGGTGCTAGATCATGGAGTCATTTATGCATGAGTGAGAGAGTTTTGAAGATTATCCTTTCTTTAACTGGCAGCCAGTGCACCAGCCTCCATGTTGTGGAGATATGATCCCTCCTAGAAATCCCAGTGGCAGCCCTGAGGGCATTGTTCTGGACCACCTGTAGTTTGGCAATGTTTTTGCTGAGGTCCCTGCCAGGAGTGCATTGCAGTAGTCAAGTCTTGAGCCGATGATTGCCCTGGCTATGGTGAGGCAGTTGGGCAAGGAGAAGAAAGGTCTTGCTGCATTAAGTAGTTTAGAGAAGTAGGCAGACAAGGAGACAATGGAGCTGATTTGTCTATCCATGGTCAGGTCTGAGTCAAGGTAGACGCCAAGCGTTTTGATCATTTGGGAGACAGCAATGGGGATGTTGTCGACAGCGAAGGAGCAATATTGATTGGCCAGTTTGCTGAGGATGGAGGGGGATCCAATCAACAGAAGTTCTGTTTTTTCACTGTTGAGGCATAACTAGTTCTAAACCATCCATGACTGGATCTTAGAGTAAATTGAGTTGAGGGTGATGCTGTCGGCCTGGTAATCACCCGAGGGGGGGATAAATATCTGTGTGTCATCTGCATAATTCGTATATGAGATTCCCAGGGCGTCCAGTAATTTGAACAACGGCCTGGTGAACAGGTTGTACAAGGTAGGTGCAATGCAGGACCCCTGTGGGACTCCGCATTTGATAAGGCTCGGAGTGGCACAGACTGAGTCGGAGAAGACTTTCATAGCCCTGTCTTGCAAGAACGATGTGATCCAGTCACATGTCTTAGGGGAGAAATTGGCCGCTTTGGCGAGGTGGTGACAGAGTGTGTTATGGTCAACCAGGTCAAATGCCGCCGATAGATAGAGGAGAAGGAGCAGCGTAGGTTTGCCTGCGTCTCTAAGGTCGTCCGTTTGATTCTTTAGGTCAAGGGGATGACGGAATCCAGACTGCTGAAGGCCTAGAAGGCAGTTGTCCTCAAGGTATTTCTGAACTTGCAGGTAGGCTGCTTTGTCCAGAATTTTCAGGAGGAAGGGGACTGTTGTGATTTGCCTATAGTTCCATGGGACCAGTGGGTCAAGGGACGGTTTCTTAAGGAGTGGGCAGACCCAGGCCTCCTTAAGGTCAGATGCAACATGGCCGGATTGGAAAGAGGCGTTAATGAATGCTGTGAGAAAGGGGACCAAGGTGGAGGCACAGTCTTTATGAGCTGTGCTGGACACGCATCACCTTTGCAATTAGAAGGTTTAATGGTTTTGAGGAAGGCGGCAACTTCAATGTCACTCATTTCCTTAAATTGAAAGAGGTTTGGTGACTTGGTTTGCGTGGTTTCAAGTGGGTCACTATGAAGGTCAGTCAGTGCATTTTGATGGGCTCGGATTTTGGATTGTAGGGTATTCAGTTTGTCGAGCATGGCGGATTGGATGTTGTTGCACCATTTGTCATCTTTCACGAAAGTGGGAGGAGGGCAGGACGGCTTTTCCAGCTCTCGAAAGATAGTGAAAATGTCTTTTGTCCCTGATTTGGCATTGGATATCATAGCTTCAAGCACTTAGCCCCCAAACACTGGAACTCCCTTCCCAATAGTATTAAAGAAGTGAGTTCCTTTGCCGTCTTCAAAAAATCACTGAAAACATGGCTTTTCAAATAATATGAAGTACAACTACCCTGGGCAACTGTAAACATAACGGTAAACTTCTCTCTTGCATATTTCTGTTAACTATGGTTATTGTGTTATCCATATTATAAGAAAGAATGTCCAGAATGTATTCCGCTATAATGTGTAACCATGTTTTTATTATGTATGCAAATGCGAATAATGACCAATGTAATCTCGCCTTGATACCCGAGGGTCTGGGCGTGTAACAAATGTAAGAAATAAATAAATAAATAAACAAATAGTATTGAAGGACGCTGCTTTGGCTTTGCTAATGCTAGATTTGTAATCCCTAGATATGGCATTAAAGGGTCTTTTTTAGACCTCATTGGGGTTTGTTTTCCAGGCTGAAAGTGCACGTCTGTTCTTGGAGCATAGTTCTAGCAGCTCTTGAGAGAACCAGGTGTTGGAATGTTTAGCTTTCTTTGCTTTCCTCATAGTTAGAGGAGCGATGGCGTCTACGGCCTGGGTAATTACGATTTTGAAGGCCGTGGAGAGGATGTCAGGGTCCTTGGAAAAGGGGGGTTGCAATGTAGGCACTTCGAGGAGGGGGGGAGATCTTTTCTGCAGTTAGTTGACGCGAGCTTCTGGTGAGTGCCGCGGGGAGTGGGATCACAGGACTTGGAGGCCCTTTAAGAGTGTTAAGGTCAAATTGTAGGTAATGGTGGTCAGACCATGGGATGGAAGTGTTGCTGTTGAGGAGAACATAGCAGTTGTGGTGGCTAACCCAGTCGAGTGTGCCACCTTTGACGTGGGTAGGTTCTGAGTTGACATGAGTAAACCCAAGTGTGGATAGGGCTTTACCCAGGGCAGTGGCCTGGGAGTCGTTTGGGTCATGAAATGCAAGGTTCAAATCACCAAAGAGCAGAACTTTAGAAGGTTTTTTTCAAGTTATCTGAGAGCGCATGCAGCAGGGCTTCATGGAATTCAGTGCTGGGACCCGGAGGTCTGTAAACTAAGTGGATGGCAATAGTATGGTTCGGGGAGAAGTTAATTTTGAGTAGAAGGTAATCACAGTTGTTACCAATCTCCCCTTCAATCTGCCTGATATTAAAGGAGTCTTTAGCAATTAAGGCAACACCGCCACCTCTTTGGTGGGGACGATCTTGTCTAAATATGGTGTATCCTCCTGGGACGGCGAGGGGAAGGGCATGGCCAGATTCCTCGTTAAGCCATGTTTCAGTGATCATAAGGAGGTCATTGTTGTTTTTTATGATAAGGTCATGGACATCTAGGGCATGAGCTGGTACTGAGCGGGCGTTGACAAGGGCACATTTAAGGATAGCGTTGGGCGTAGGGGTGGATTTGGCAGATTTGGGTGATGGCAGGGGACAGGTGGTGGGGACACAGAGCTTGGGGGTAGGCGCGTGCACTGTATGAGACAGTGGAGGTGGCACAATGGTAGTAACAGGGGCACATAGGCTAGCATTAGGTGTAAACACAGTATCGACCATAGGCACAGTGGTATTAACAGGGGCACATAGGCTAGCAGCAGGTGTAAACACAGTATCGACCATAGGCACAGTGGTATTAACAGGGGCACATAGGCTAGCAGCAGGTGTAAACACAGCGTTAGACATAATATACGAGGTACAGACGTTAGCAGCAGGGCGGTGCATGGCAAGGGGTGTGGGCGTGGTATCTGACATGATGACAGATGTGGAGAACGGTTTTGATCTCAGGATAGAGGAAGACAAATGAGAGGGGGTTCCTTGGTTGTGGTTATCTCTTTGATGTGATGCAAGTTGAGCGTTCTTCTGAAGTCTTGAGTGTACATCACAGCAGCCATAGACATAGCTCTCAACTCACCCGCTTTTGGCGGGTGTCACCCGCCTTGCAAAGGGCTGACTCACCCGCCAAGCCTCCTGCACTCCCACTCATTCCAATGGGCGTCTCACCCGCCAAAAACAAAATCGGGTGATTTCACCCGCCTTTGCGAGGCAAATGGTTGAGAGCTATGCATAGAGTTTGCAGAAAATCGGTTAGTCAGACGTTTCTTTTGTCTACTATATGTATAATCCAGTCCATCCTTGTTTTATTTAAAGATGTAGTCAAGATTATAATTCTAAAAATATTAACTCTGACAAGTAAAGACATTCGAGTTACATGCCTGGGAGTGTATTTCTGCCCCCTAGCGCAGCATTATGGGATTCCAATTGTTTGAAATGTGCACGTCGTAATAGCAGAATATACACGACGTGTCTGTTTCATATTTATTAAATAAAAGCATTGGGGGAAAAAACTGGCAGCGGTGGGATTTGAACCCACGCCTCCGAAGAGACTGGAGCCTTAATCCAGCGCCTTAGACCGCTCGGCCACGCTACCACCATATTCATTCGGTTGACAAATCTCTTTACAAATCTACGTTGTATAGACCTCGACATTAAAGGGCACAGGTTATGAAACGGTCGTAATTTCAAAAGCGTCCACTAATGAAAGAATAAGAAAGGATACCGCATGAGCTAAATCTCTAACCGCACTCTAATGGAGGAGATTTAGATAAGAAGGAGAGGAAGCCAAAGTTTGTTGGTACGTACGAATCTCTAACGACGGAACTCGGTGAAGAAGGCAGGACCATAAACATTTAAGTAATTTTTATGCGCTTAAATCCCTATTTCCACCGTTGGTAGACTACTGCACGGGATATCAAAAGGTTGGCAGCGGTGGGATTCGAACCCACGCCTCCAGAGAGACTGGAGCCTAAATCCAGCGCCTTAGACCGCTCGGCCACGCTACCTTCCGAAGCTCTACTGCCGTGTAACTATGATAATGTGACGCGACCTGTCATTAGCCCAATAAAAAAAGTCATGTTTTTCAGTACGTCATATGAAACCAATGGCAGAGCTAGAGTGAACAAGGGGCGCAGTTGTACCCTATCCCATGCCTTGCTGCACCGCCCTAGCACCAGGCTGCCACTGGCCGCTGCTTTTCTGGAACCTTCGGTGCACTTCTTCTGGTAAAAAAAGAGAACGCGTGCAGGAGTGAGCTGTCCAGGCGTGTTAAATCGACGTAGAATTCTGCTTTGGTGCGGGGCGGCCCCAACCGGATTTGAGAGAAAACCACTGAATGTGAAACATAGGTTTACAAAAAACAGCGTTCCTGTCAGTGCTTATTTGAATGCTTTTTTAAAAATGTTTTATTTGAGTTTTGAACAAACATAAAACATGTAGGCATCATGACTCACCGAGCTTAATGTTTATACTAAACATCAAAAGTAGTACGGTTGGGCGCCATCAGGGCCTGATTGACAGTGTTTTTCAATGGGATTTTCCCATTGAAAACCGCTTTGGTAAATCCGTCTCTAGTCTTAGTGTTTTTCGCAGAACGTTTTACAAGCATTACTTCATGAAAAGACTCATCATGCCAGATTTTCATTTATATCATACCGGTATTCTGCCATGACTGCCAACTCAAAGAAAACAGCATTTAATCAAAACTGAAAGAAGGCTTGCTCCTGGGTGCCGACTTTTGATTTTTAGTAAGGGCGGGATTTATTTTGTTTTGCACTTACTGAATCCTTAAACCTAATGCTGAAAAAGTAAGCACGATTTTCGCCAACAAGTTTTAAATACCCTAAAATGGTTGGTTAAACACCTATTCTATTGTAAAGTTTCTAAACCAGCGTTTCACTAAGGAGACTGGTACAATTGTAACACACATTTCATTGAAATTACAACTATATGTTTTCACGTACATTTTCCACCTGAATGGTGTCCATATGTCCAAAAGATGAAGTATATAAGAATGACAATTTTAAATGCTGACAATCCAAAATCTGCCCAAAACGGGAGTGAAGTAGGCCATAAGTCACAGCCTCTCAGCTGAGACAATTAACGAGTTTCTGGTATGGCACAAATAGGTATCAAGTGAAAATATATTTTTTATTTTCGTGAAAATGAAAAAAAAACGATTTAGAAAGACTGCTCTGAGAACGCTCAGAGTGGTCTTTCTAAATCTTAACTGTCACGCCCCTGCTGCACACGAGTGTACGCAGGGGCTGACTGGCTGATTGAGATTTCCAAGTGAAGATGGGTTTCAGGTACTCCTCGCTGCCTCTGGGGGTGTCCACAAGTTGTCACAGGGTTCCTTTGCCTCCGGCTCCCGGTCCATTTGGGGTGCGTTGTTTTTCCTCGCTCTTGATCAGGTGCTTGAATTGAAGTGTGAATTGTTTCTTGTGATTTCCTGCATAGCGTTCTGTGCTGTCAACATAGAACCTTTGACGGCTACTACCCTTAGAGTGTTTGGTGAATATCTTGGATATGTCTTCCTGCTCAGTGTCTGCTTCACCAGGATGTCTCATATTGCAAGCTGTTTGAGTACTGCTCTTCTGATGTCTGTCTCATGTTTTTTCTCGTTCCTTTCCTCGAGTGTCTCTCGATATGGGTTCTGCGTCGAGTTCCTCTTGATCGTCGACATTTCTCACGAGTCTGGTGTGGACCTTGTACCGCATCATCTGTCAATCTGGAAAAATGAATACCCTTCATTTGGATGATAGATGTATCTTGATGGCCGAAGGTCAACCGTCTTATGCACAGAATTATAGAAATACAGACTGCTGTGCTTGACCAACAAGCGGCCATTTTAAACGTAGCAAGAATCGCCATTTTGCTTGTTAACCATTGCTCATTGCTTTCTGTCTAAAATGCTTTGCAGCTTGCAATTCTTGCGAATTCTGCTTACTCTGCTCAACTGTTAACATTGTTGTTGTAAGAGGATTCAATTCAGCACTACAGCCAAGTCAACGCCTAGTCTAGAATACTGAATGAAAACCCTTATTGATATATCTTTATGTCCAGTTCATGCGTTCTGGATGACTACCCCTATATAACACCCCTCTCTTGGAATCCTCCTGACCCCACTGAGCCAAGAAGTAGTTCTGTTTTGCAAGTTAAAAGGTTTATTTGATAATTTAAACAATAGATATAGATATCACACTTTATAATAAATTAATAATTGAATAGCACACTTAATCTGATATGATAAAGATTAACAACGGAGAATCTGGCACCAACACACTTCTTTATAATCACTAAGGAGTTGACATGAAATGGATAAGATAGCAACAATACTTTTATGGTTTCAAATGAATGCAATGTGGAATGAAATGCAGTACAGAAAATAACTTGATAGGATTTCAGCAAAAGACAATGTAATCACTTTCTTGGACAATTCACCCCCCCCTTTTATGCAATGCAAGGAAATGGAGGGGGGCACACAGTTCTCAGAAATGCAATCAAATGTGATTCAGTTCACCCAGCAACTTAGACAACAGAAGTTTAAGACACAGGCAAAATGCTTTTATATGTGCTGGCAATGGAGTGAAAAATATGCTAAATTTGCTTTTAATTCCCTCTAGAAGTTCAGGGTGAGTGAAATCAAGTTAATATTAGTCCAGGCTCACTTTAGCAAGGATCTAGGGTGTAACTAGCAGGTTAAACGAATTTTTAGCAACTGAAAGCAAGAAGCTTCTGTTTTCACACGTGGAGAAATTTGCAAATCGCGGCAAAATTCGCGAGTGCGTTTTTCACGATTACGGCAAAACTATAGGGGGTAGGAATGCGGTTCTAGGTTCGTAGGAAAGCCACGATTCTCAGCTTTCAGGGGAAAGTTACTAACAAACGGTTGCGGAGATATGAGCGATTAAATAAAGGTCGTTTTTCAGATTTGAAATTTTAAAGTTCAAAAAGACAAGTGCAGCTTGCAACTAGAAAATGACAAGTGACAGCTTTACAAATGACAGGTGACAGTTAGGAGGCAGTTCTACTTAGATTAAAATAGCTTGGATTATATTATTTTAACTAAGAGATTGGGTTCTGCACAGTTTTGCTATGTACTCACACTATATTCTTGAGTGAAATGGGCCTCGCCACGGATCTGGTCAGGTTTTAGACGGGACTCTGGTCTCTGCACTTCACAGTGATCTGGGTCTGCTCTCTCTCTGGATTCTGAAGATTGAGGGATTTAAAGTCTGGATCTTTCTGCACAGCTTTCTCTAGAGATTGATGGAGGTAAAGTATGGATTTTCCCGGCAGAGCTTCCCGCAGCAAATGGATTTGAAGGTCCCTATCTGTCCTGACTGTCTGCTTTTATGTGTTTAGAATGTGGGTGTGTTCTAGCATCACTGACCCTACCTCTCTCTCAGCTTCTAATTGGTCAAACTTCCATTTCTCATTTGATTGGGGGAGCTAAGTTGTGTCAGAGTGATGTCAGCCATTTATGATCTCTTGAAAAACTCCCCTGTCATCTGTGCACCCAAAACTATATATGATCAAAACACATATTTCACAGTTACACCGTTGTTTGAAATTACATACCCATGTCACATATCACATGAGGTATACTCTGTCCCAAATCTGCTGTTTCTAGGAGCTTGCATTCAGAAATGGCACATATTTCACTTTTTAACTGATTTTGCCATTTCTGACATTGACCCCATTTTACACACATGTGCGCAGGGAGTATGGACATTAATTGATGAAGTTTCAGATTTTTAACATGCATACATTTAGAGTAATATCCACTTTTCCGCTAAAACCCCCCTGAACATACCACCGGTTCTAAAAACCTCTTAAACTGTGGGCAGAAAAATCACAAGAATTATGGTATCATTTATAAAATTTTCACATGTCCGCTCTATGAATGATCCATCTTTTTAAAGTTATGTTCTGGCTCCAAAGGGGTGTGGTTTACCCTCAGCACAAGGTTGAATTTCTGGTTTTTCCAGTTCTGCCAAGCCAGCTTGCTCTCACAGGCAGTGCTCCTCCCCTTTCCTTCAGGAGGAAGCCACTTTTTACAACCATTTACGACTCCTGCCATAAACCATCTGCCTGGGTGAAGGGGGTTACATTGTTCAGAGCTCCTGTATTCTGTAGGGCTCCCCTTAATTCAATTATCAGAGAGATGGCATATCCTTAGTGTGGCCAGCAAAAGGCAGATAGGCCTGGGAACACAGCTGTGACTCAAGTTTCACTCCTGATGGGGGTGGCTGGTGTGCAGAATCCAGTTCCTTAAGCCAAGTTCCAGATAAAATGTCACTTTTTGTTTCCCAGTTTAAGTCAAGACAATTTTTTTACATATGCAGCTAGAATGCTGATTCTAAGTTCAAAACTATGACATTTAAACAATTGCAACCTATGTGACACTCAAAGTAGGTCACTCATTTCTTTTAAACATTTAGATTTGTAGTGTCTTTCAGTCCAAATTTACTTAAACTGCTGAAATCCACAGCTAAGCCAGTCTTGTTATAAACCTTCTAGTCACTTCAGAATATAACTTTAGATTGTATCCACCTCTCAGTAAGTCTTTCTTTGGCCTGTTTTGGGTTCATTTATTCAGTTTTGCAAAAAGTAAAATCTGGTGTTGTTTTAAAATGCCGGCTTTTGGATAGTGGTGAGTACTGGTACTGCACCCCTTTTTGGGATTTAAGAAAATGAATTCTCCACAGTTATGGGTTTGCTTTTGGCAATCAGCATTGCCATTCCCAATGATTTCAGACTACTGTGTGGGTAGTCCAATGGGGTTTTTAGGCAGTGCCCTTCTGTGCCCATAACATCGGCAAAAATGGGTGGCAGCCTATTCTTCATGCATTTCCCTGTGCATTTTCTGGGAAGCTCTGGCCATCATGATGTTTTCATGTCAGTACTGCACAGTTTTGAGGTATGGCTCGGATGCATGGGTAAATACATCCCACAAGCCCCCCTCTTGCGATGGCCATTCTATTTCACGAATGGGACTCGCAAGACCTGGGATGTTTCCTCATCTTCTTCCAATAGATGGCACAGTTCAGCATCTTTTCCTCCATCCGGTACTGATCGATCGGTTCTCCTCGCCGGTCCTGATGGGAAGATTGGGCGGTACCCCGGGCCCGTTGCGTCTCTGCTCGCGGTCTCCGGATCGTCCTCCTTGGTCATTCTCCATGGTTTCATCTCTCCTAGGATGATAAAGCAAAAGCGGCAATACCTACTCATAGACGTTTTTCCACCACTGTTGAGATAGTGGGGCAGCATATGCATTTCATCATAACAAAACATTACATTCTTATTTTGAAAAAAAAACAGTATAACTAAGAGACAGTTTCATGCAAATCACAATATTTTAGAGACTAGATGTGGTATGTTTTATGATTGGAACTGAATTAGTCGGAGACAATACCCGCTAGGATTCCAGAGGATTCCTCCAGTTGTTGCAGAGTGTGCCTGGGATGGCAACATTTCAACTGGTTTATGTGGACCCACTTGTCTTCCCCCGCTGCCAAAGGACCTTTGGGGATGTGGATTTTGTAGGCCACAGGGGAGATCTTGTCGATGATCTCAAAGGGTCCCTTCCACGTAGGCAAAAATTTCCGCTGTTTTGCCTGGTTTCTTTGGAAGTTGTATAGATAGACCCGGTCCCCCACCTGATATTCCTTCGTGGAAGTTTTCAGGTCATAGTGGGTCTTCATGCTATCAGCCGATCTTTCTAGATTCCGCTGAGCGTAAGCAAAAGCATGTTGGAGGTGTTTCCTTAAATTCTCCACATACTCATGAGTAGTGGAGGCATTTATCAGTGTCTGCTCTTGGGTCCTGTAGAGCAAATGCTGAGGAAGCACCATCTTGCGCCCAGTCATCAACTCAAATGGTGACATTTTGGTTGCAGATGAAGGGGTAGATCTGATGGCCATTAGGACCAGAGGTAATCGGATATCCCAACTTGGCCCAGAATCTGCCACAAACTTCTTTAATATGCTCACAATTGTCCGGTTATATCTCTCTACTGCCCCAGAAGAAGCTGGTCTATAAGCAATATGCAGCTTTCTCTTGACCCCCAGTATCTCCCACATCTTTGTCATTACTTCACTGGTGAAGTGGCTACCTCTGTCTGACTCAATCCTTTGGGGTAGACCAAAACGGGAAAAGATTTGGTTAATCATCAAGGCAGCTGCAGTTTCTGCCTTGCAATTTGGGGCTGGGAGACATTCCACCCACTTGGTAAACAAGCATGTCACAGTCAACATGTACTTATTCCCCCTAGCAGAGCGAATCACAGGGCCTACAAAGTCGATTTGTAAATCTGACCATGGCAGGGTCATCCCCCGCTTTTGGAGAGGCGCACGGTGCGTGAGGGATGATGGCTGAAATTGTGCACACACAAGACACCCCTTCAAGTGTTGGTCGAGGTCCTGTCCCATGTGTGGCCAGTATGCAACCTCTCTTAAGATTTCCAGTGTTGTGTGAAACCCCCTATGACCGGCGGTGGCCGCATCATGGGCGTGACTTAACATCAGGCTTCGGAATGAGGTAGGAACCACCCACTGATCGTGGCCAGCTTTGGATTTCCTTACCAACAAACCGTCTTGGATCCGGAACATTTTTGGACACTTCATCAACACTCTTAGGTCCTCTTTCCCAATGTAATCGGTATCCGTCAGGGGAAAGTTCTCAGGGTCCTCAAGGTGTTGGTAAAATTTACCAATTATTGGATCGCCCTTCTGAGCGGTAATCAAATCAGCATCAGGGGTCTCCTTACTCCATTGTGCAATTGAAAGGTCGTTGTGAGCATTTGTCTGGGACCTAGTGATAGCAGTGACCTGGATTTCCCCCAACAGGGACTCAATCTCAATTAGATCCCCTTGGATGGCCCCAGTTTTGGCCAGCTGATCAGCTAAGTCATTTCCAGTTTTGTCTGGTCCCTCTACTTTGGAATGACCCTTGATCTTTTTCCAATAGATGGTCATCTCATTCGAGGTGACCAGATCATCAATGTTTTGGATCAACTTCCCATGTTTCAAGGGTTTGTTGTTAGCACATAACATGCCTCTGGTTTTCCAATTAACCAGGTGCTCCACGAACCCGTTCCGTACATAAACCGAATCTGTGATTATGACCAGTTCGTGGAGTTGATGCTGGACAGCAGTGAGGATGGCCTGATGCACAGCCATCAATTCTGCCACCTGACTACTTCGGGGACCAATTTTGTATCCAGCGGAGGGTTCTGGGGACTCATTCACCCATGCATTCCCTACGCCAGCCACCAGTTCTTTCTCCCCGTTGTTGTCAACATGGTAAGAGCATCCATCCACATACACAGTGGGCATTCCCTCACACTTGTCTTCTTCAAAGACTTTGTGTGGGGAATTAAGGTATGCCTCCGTGTTGTCCTTGATTTTTAGACTTTCTTCCTCGAGACAGTTTTCTCTGGCACAATCATGCAAGTCAGCCAGACCTTGCGCGAGGGGACTCTTCTTGTTTTGGCCATATCTGACCTCCACAGGAAAGCCTTGCATTGACAGAATCCAGGAAGTAATTCGGGAATTACTCACATTTCCGGCCCGGATTCTGTCACTTTGCAGATATTGCAGAGGCTGGTGTGGAGTCTCCACTATGATGTGTTCCCCCTGGATAAACGGGCGGTAATTCTTCAATGCCCACACCGTTGCCAGGAGTGCCTTCTCACAATCGTTGAATTTTTCCTCCACAGAGGATAAAGTTTTGCTCGCATAGGAGATTACTTTGTTGACCTTGTCATGCTTTTGGTATAATACTGCCGTCAAGCACGTATTAGAGAACCCCGTCTCCAGGAAGAACTCCTTGTTTCTGACAGGGTAAGCTAGGCAAGGCGCTTGTGAGAGGCTTCTCTTGAGTTGTCTTACTGCCTCGGCTTGTTCTGGACCCCATTCCCACTTGACCCCCCCCTTCAGGAGATGAATCAGGGGTCTCGTGATCTCTGCGTAGCCCTCAATGAACTTTCTGCTGTAATTAGTCAGTCCAAGGAGGCTCCTTAGTTCCCGCAGAGTTGTGGGGTCTTTCAGTTTCTGAAGTGCTTCCACTTTCTTTTCCTGGGGACAGAGGCCCTGAGGAGTAATCTCATGCCCCAAGAAATTAACACGGGTTCTACACCACTGTGCTTTCTGAAAGGAAAGTTTTGCTCCGGCGGCCCTCAACTGCGTCAGAACATAACGGATCTCCGCTATGTGTTCCTCCACAGATGAACTTTTGATGAGGACATCATCTACATAAGCCAGGTTACCCCTCGCACCCAGGTCGGGCATGGCTTTATGTAGGAAAATATTGAACTCATTACCGGAGTTGAGGTATCCGAAAGGAGTCCGGGTCCATGTGTACTGCTGGCCCCCAAAGGTAAAAGCCAGTTTGTATTGGTCCTCCCTACTGACAGGCACGGTCCAGTATCCATTGGTCAGGTCTATTGCAGTGAATACCTGTGACCCCTGGATCTGGGCCAGCCCTTGGTCAATGTAGGGCAGAGGCCATCGGGAAGTATGGACCCGTTTGTTGAGCTCCCTAAGGTCAGCACAGAGTCTCCACTGGCCGTTCGGCTTCAATATTCCCAGCACCGGGTTATGGAAGGTGCTGTGGACTGGACGGATTATTCCCCTGGACTCAAGGTTCTTAATTATTTCAGTAAGGGACTCCATTGATGCGAGAGGCAAGCGATATTGCTTCACAAACACTGGAGTCATGCCAGGGTCCGTGGGGATTGTTGTTGTGTGGATGTCAGTGCGACCACAGTCATATGAGTCTACCGCAAAGAGATCTTGGAAATCCAAGAAAACTTGTTTCAACTTTTGCTTTTGTTCCAGAGTCACACAGGCATCAGCTAGGTTGACTCTCTCTTCCGCCATCTGCCTGAAGCCTGGAAAGACTTCTGGTTTGGCTATTTCAGCGGCCTCCTCCAGCTGGGTGGAGAAGTCCCTGATCAGAGTGCTGATTTGGACCGGAGGCTTCAGGTGGGAAAGGCAGCCCTCATGGACCTGGAAAATCACCTCATCCCTCCTGAAGTCACAAGTCACATCTTCCTTACCATAAGGGCAATTGAGCTGACCTAAATGCTTTTTCTGGATCATCAAAGCCCATGGGATTATCCGCTAATCGGGACCAAGCTTTGAAGTTTATTAGGTCCAAACTAATGGCAAAGCGATTGAGAATGTCACTGCTTAAGTAAAAGGCGGCAGGGACGTCTCGCACGACCCAACAATTGTGGACTATGCTCTTGTTGCCAATGGAGATTTTGAGCATACAACTGCTTGGCAGGAGATGTTTGGAATTAGGTGCTTCCAGGTCCATTTCCCATTTGTCTATCAGTTTGAAGGTGGGAATGGCTGGGTCTTTTGGGAGTTGGCGGAACATGGCTTCGCTGATTAAGCTCTTACCGTTGTTCACACACACTCGAGCGAGAACAGAGTCCTTCCCATCATTTAACTGGACAGGGATGAACAACTGCTCTCCAATTTGCTGAATATCAGCCAGGCTCTGAGCTGATTTCACATCTTCCTGGACTATAGAAGTGGTAGTTTCTGATTGTGGATTAGTATAGAATTTCAGAGTGTTTCCTTCCAGTGTGGAATACCACCTTAAACTGGAAGGAAGGTTGATTTTCAGAAATAGAGAGGACCCCCCATCACCAGTCTGTTGTCCTACTGCTATTACTGTCACGTCTGGAATTTGGCTATTCTGGAAGTGAAATTCTACTTGGTCAGATTTTTGTTCAACCATGTGGCAGTGCCGTTTAAACTAACATGGTTGACACTCTGTTTTAATTTTATTGGTCGGCTAGTTTGGGTCCAGAGGACCTTGTTTACACAATCTATTAGGGGTGACAACCTTCTCAGGAGGTCATTCCCTACTAAACAAGGGGTGCCCTCTGGGGTCACAACTATGACCGGGTGTTTCAACTTATGTCGCCCAATTTTAATGTCCAAATCTGCCGTCCCCTCGACGGGAATTTCCTTCCCGTCAAAGTTCTGGAGTTGCCCAGGAAGAGAGGTGAGAGGAATTTGGTAATTCTCTCCCCTTCCTGCATTCAGTTCGTCAAAGGCCCTTCTGGACAGAAGGGTAGCTTGAGATCCAGTGTCCACCAGTGCCAAAATTGTACCCTGCCCCTGTACTTGTACCGGGGCATACTATCTTCCCTCCTTCTCCTCAAGGGGGCACAGATAATGTACATTTTTGGACAACTGGTGGGCTAATTTTCTGGTTTTGGACATCGCTAGCGAAGAGATTTGGGCAGAATTCTGTGGAGAGCCTTGGGAATCTGAAAGAAAAATTTGGCAACTGGAGATCAGAGCCAGTGTGGGTTCCCCTGGCTCTGGTTCCGGGCCGCCCCCCCCTTTTTGGAGGCAGTCACCAGGATGGGTTTGAACCAGGGGATTTTCTTGCTGTTGGTTCTGGGATGAGATGGTGGGCGGCGGTAGCTCAGTCTCCACATCTCCCCAGTCTGGATTTGCATCCCTAGGGACCCATTTTTCTTTGGGAGGAGTTCCCCCCTCTCTGAAGGAGAAGATCCTTTTCCCAGGATCCTCTGAGGATCCCTCTCCCATAAATTGGAATATCTGTACCTCCTCCTCAAACTGAGTCTGTTTGGGTCTTTTGTTTCTCCTACCACCCCTCTGCTCCTTAGGAGGCAGACTTTCAGCGGCAAGAGATTTTGTTTCCGGTTCCTGGGTTTCCAGGGGCTGTTTACAAGTGAGGAAGGAAGCTTCCTCCAAGGCTTTACACCCCCCTTCCCCTTGTGCCTCCTCCCTGGGAACCGGTGAGTTATCGGGGTGCTGCCCCCGTCATTGTTCTGGGGCACCAGGTCCAGAGTTGGGTGCGTTCTGCGCCGCATGCCGATCTGAGGGTTCTGCTGAGCCCTCAGTATGTGACCCAGATCCCGCGCCATGTTTTGAAACTGGCGCTCTAACTGGGAAACCCGCTCAGGCTGATACGGGGCCCTGTTTTCTCCCCTGGGCTGATCCCGGGAAGGGTAGCTGTCCCTCCTCTGGTAATACCCCGGGTTGGGAAGATTTGGGTACCCCTCCACCCTTGGCCTCCCCTCTCCCGGATTAGGTTGTCTGGGCTCAGGGAATTGGGGAAAGAAGGATGGATGATTTTGGGGTTGGAAATTGGGTGGATACCTGGGGAAAAAGTTCTGCCCAGGATTTGGAGAATTTCTGCCCTCCTGTGGGAAGTTGGTAGGGAAGTTCCCTGGGTTAGGTACTTGGCTGGATCCCCCCCCTTGGGCTGGAGGAGTCCACACATAACCCAGGATGGGTCGATTTCCCTTGTAACGGGGACTTACATAATCAGGAGAGCGAGGGACCCCATTTGTGGGGCTGCCTCCCTGGCTCCCTGTCTGTGACTGGCCCGAGGACCTTCTAGGCCTAGCATTATTAGGTGCAGGTAGGTTTTTAGGCCCCCCCATCTCCAACTCTAAAACGGGGGTGACCTTTACCTCTGCCACCTTGGCAGCAGCAGGGGTGCTGTTGGCTTTGGGGTTTTTCTGAGCATTATTTTTGCTATCTACCGGTTTCTGCACCTCATAGATCCGGGTAGCCTGTTCAAGGACCCAGTCTAAAGATCTTTTCTCGTGAAAATCCCTCACGAGCTGGGTCATGATATATTTGGGCAAGGCATGGAAAAACGTATTTATAAATTCTCTGCTATCCGTGCGCACCCTTCTTGTGGTCTGTGCAAAAGCACGCTTTAACTCCTGCACAAATTCTTGTGGGGCCTGATCCTCCCCACATTGCAAATTGTAGGCTGCCTTGCGAGCCTCTTGAGGATTTCTGTGAACAGAAAAATGTTTCAAGATGGCCGCCTTATAGGTGGACCATCTTAAATGATTTTGGTCCTCCAGCCCCGCAAAGAAACTGGAGTATTCCGGGGAGAAGGTCCACTTTACATATTGAATACAGCTTTGGCTGTCCTTCAAATGGAAAGTCTCCATCATTTGTTCAAACAACTCTAAGTGCTCCCAAACAGAATACTTAGCGTTCTTATGGTAAGGCGTGATGACGCTCCTGATCGCCTTAATCTGCTTTAAGGGGTCCTTAAGCAAGGCCCTTTTTGCCTTATTGGCCTTTTTGGTTCGGGTAACCCTTGTCCATTCGTCCTCGGACTCAGAGGCACTGCTCCCAGAGGTTCCCGTCTGTTCTTCCAGGTTTTCCCGGATTCTGCGAGCCTGGGAATGGCTGGCAGAATGTGGGGACCTGGTCTCCTGTGTCCTGCGCAGTTCAGAGGAGTCTTCAGATTCCTCCTTGCTGCCAGGATTTGATGGGTACCCCCTCCACTGACCTAACTGGGCAGAGGTTTTCAGGATGCCCTTAATGGGCCTACTCTCCTGGGGTTCCCCATTGAACTGTACTGTACTTGGGTGCCCATACCCGGACGCCCACCCCTCCATTCCTGAGTGGTACTGGCCTATGAGCCCCATACTCTTAGCTGGATAGTAATCTGCCATCCCTGTGGCCCTGTGCTCATGTGCGCCAGGGGACATGGGGGTGGTAGAGTCCAGGGACTGGGGGAGATGAAGGCCCCTGATGTTAGGGCTCCTGCGGTTATGGTCAGGAGTCTCTCTTTCCCAGCGGACCTCATCTCTATCCGCCCCTGCTCCCTGTTGCAATGCAAGAGCCTGCATTTGTGCTTTCAGTTCCTCAGTCAAGCCCTTACTAGACTCTATCAGTCTCTCCTGCATCGCTACCTGTTGTTGGAGCCTATCATTGTGTTGACAGAGGGCCTCATTTTCCCTCTGTGCTTCCTGGTTGGTCCTGGAGAACTGGGCCAGTCTTTGCTGCAGGAGGTTTACCTCCTGAGTCCCATCCCTACCGGCCTGCTCCTTTCTTGCCAGAGCATCTTCCACCCTTCTGGTGTGCTCTACCAAGTTCTGGTTTTCTTTTTGGAGGTCACCCAGCCCCTGGAGGGCCAGGTGATTTTCTTCAATTTCCTTTTTTAAGTGGCAGACCTTCTGGCCTAAAGTGTCTCTTTCCTGACTGAGAGCCTGCATCTGTGCTGCCAGGTCGTCCCTCTGCCTTTGAAGGGCACCAGCTTTCCGGCGCTCTTCATCAAACTCTGCCTGGGTATCCAGGTCTTTCAGAATCAGTTTATTGCTTTCTGCCTTTTCCCTATCTAGGTGGCCTTGCAGGGTGACTACCTGCTCAGCACATACCCTGTTGAAGTCCAGTTGTTGCTCCAGCTTTTTCTGGCTTTGCAGTAGGGAGTCCAAACCTTCTTGGTGTTCCTTCTGCAAGGCCCGAAATCTGGTATCCTGTTCTGACTTTTCCTTTTGCAGCACATCCATATCCTCCTTTATTTTAGTGATGTACTGTCTGGTCTCATTTTCTGACTCCTGGCTTCTGTGCAGCCTTTGCTCAGAAGAGTCCAGATCAGATTGGGCCTTCTCTAACGCCATCTGTTGCCTTTTTGCCAGATCATGGCCTTCAGCACATTTATTCTGTATGGCTCCCATATATAAATATAAATATGCCGCTATCCTAACAATCTTGTCGTGTTCATCTTTGGCCTTAGGAGCCATATATAGTTCACTCAGGGCCACATGTAATGGACCCTGATCTCTCCATAGCTCTGACCCTGTTTCAGTGACCTGTCGCGTGATGGCCTGCAACCAGGCATCCTGGCCCTGTTCAGTCCATTCACCTCTCACAAATAGTTTATGTAAGAGGTGCTCTCTGGCTATTTTCATGTCTACTAAGGTCGTCATTCTAGAGATTGGTCTCTGTCCTGACTTACAGAAGTTTGTATTTTATTTTTGCAGAACAGAACTTTTCTTGGAGTGTCCCTTTTGAGGAGTGCTTTACAGCGTAACACAGCGTGGTGATCCGACCGGATATGTGTATCTGGTCAGCTGGCACGCTGTATTAATCTGCACAAATGGTAAATCTAACCCAAACGTCCGGCCCGAGCCCCCAATTTGTAAGAGGATTCAATTCAGCACTACAGCCAAGTCAACGCCTAGTCTAGAATACTGAATGAAAACCCTTATTGATATATCTTTATGTCCAGTTCATGCGTTCTGGATGACTACCCCTATATAACACCCCTCTCTTGGAATCCTCCTGACCCCACTGAGCCAAGAAGTAGTTCTGTTTTGCAAGTTAAAAGGTTTATTTGATAATTTAAACAATAGATATAGATATCACACTTTATAATAAATTAATAATTGAATAGCACACTTAATCTGATATGATAAAGATTAACAACGGAGAATCTGGCACCAACACACTTCTTTATAATCACTAAGGAGTTGACATGAAATGGATAAGATAGCAACAATACTTTTATGGTTTCAAATGAATGCAATGTGGAATGAAATGCAGTAAGAAAATAACTTGATAAGATTTCAGCAAAAGACAATGTAATCACTTTCTTGGACAATTCACCCCCCCCCTTTTATGCAATGCAAGGAAATGGAGGGAAGCACACAGTTCTCAGAAATGCAATCAAATGTGATTCAGTTCACCCAGCAACTTAGACAACAGAAGTTTAAGACACAGGCAAAATGCTTTTATATGTGCTGGCAATGGAGTGAAAAATATGCTAAATTTGCTTTTAATTCCCTCTAGAAGTTCAGGGTGAGTGAAATCAAGTTAATATTAGTCCAGGCTCACTTTAGCAAGGATCTAGGGTGTAACTAGCAGGTTAAACGAATGTTTAGCAACTGAAAGCAAGAAGCTTCTGTTTTCACACGTGGAGAAATTTGCAAATCACGGCAAAATTCGCGAGTGCGTTTTTCACGATTACGGCAAAACTATAGGGGGTAGGAATGCGGTTCTAGGTTCGTAGGAAAGCCACGATTCTCAGCTTTCAGGGGAAAGTTACTGCAAGTCTCTAACAAACGGTTGCGGAGATATGAGCGATTAAATAAAGGTCGTTTTTCAGATTTGAAATTTTAAAGTTCAAAAAGACAAGTGCAGCTTGCAACTAGAAAATGACAAGTGACAGCTTTACAAATGACAGGTGACAGTTAGGAGGCAGTTCTACTTAGATTAAAATAGCTTGGATTATATTATTTTAACTAAGAGATTGGGTTCTGCACAGTTTTGCTATGTACTCACACTATATTCTTGAGTGAAATGGGCCTCGCCACGGATCTGGTCAGGTTTTAGACGGGACTCTGGTCTCTGCACTTCACAGTGATCTGGGTCTGCTCTCTCTCTGGATTCTGAAGATTGAGGGATTTAAAGTCTGGATCTTTCTGCACAGCTTTCTCTAGAGATTGATGGAGGTAAAGTATGGATTTTCCCGGCAGAGCTTCCCGCAGCAAATGGATTTGAAGGTCCCTATCTGTCCTGACTGTCTGCTTTTATGTGTTTAGAATGTGGGTGTGTTCTAGCATCACTGACCCTACCTCTCTCTCAGCTTCTAATTGGTCAAACTTCCATTTCTCATTTGATTGGGGGAGCTAAGTTGTGTCAGAGTGATGTCAGCCATTTATGATCTCTTGAAAAACTCCCCTGTCATCTGTGCACCCAAAACTATATATGATCAAAACACATATTTCACAGTTACACAGTTGTTTGAAATTACATACCCATGTCACATATCACATGAGGTATACTCTGTCCCAAATCTGCTGTTTCTAGGAGCTTGCATTCAGAAATGGCACATATTTCACTTTTTAACTGATTTTGCCATTTCTGACATTGACCCCATTTTACACACATGTGCGCAGGGAGTATGGACATTAATTGATGAAGTTTCAGATTTTTAACATGCATACATTTAGAGTAATATCCACTTTTCCGCTAAAACCCCCCTGAACATACCACCGGTTCTAAAAACCTCTTAAACTGTGGGCAGAAAAATCACAAGAATTATGGTATCATTTATAAAATTTTCACATGTCCGCTCTATGAATGATCCATCTTTTTAAAGTTATGTTCTGGCTCCAAAGGGGTGTGGTTTACCCTCAGCACAAGGTTGAATTTCTGGTTTTTCCAGTTCTGCCAAGCCAGCTTGCTCTCACAGGCAGTGCTCCTCCCCTTTCCTTCAGGAGGAAGCCACTTTTTACGACCATTTACGACTCCTGCCATAAACCATCTGCCTGGGTGAAGGGGGTTACATTGTTCAGAGCTCCTGTATTCTGTAGGGCTCCCCTTAATTCAATTATCAGAGAGATGGCATATCCTTAGTGTGGCCAGCAAAAGGCAGATAGGCCTGGGAACACAGCTGTGACTCAAGTTTCACTCCTGATGGGGGTGGCTGGTGTGCAGAATCCAGTTCCTTAAGCCAAGTTTCAGATAAAATGTCACTTTTTGTTTCCCAGTTTAAGTCAAGACAATTTTTTTACATATGCAGCTAGAATGCTGATTCTAAGTTCAAAACTATGACATTTAAACAATTGCAACCTATGTGACACTCAAAGTAGGTCACTCATTTCTTTTAAACATTTAGATTTGTAGTGTCTTTCAGTCCAAATTTACTTAAACTGCTGAAATCCACAGCTAAGCCAGTCTTGTTATAAACCTTCTAGTCACTTCAGAATATAACTTTAGATTGTATCCACCTCTCAGTAAGTCTTTCTTTGGCCTGTTTTGGGTTCATTTATTCAGTTTTGCAAAAAGTAAAATCTGGTGTTGTTTTAAAATGCCGGCTTTTGGATAGTGGTGAGTACTGGTACTGCACCCCTTTTTGGGATTTAAGAAAATGAATTCTCCACAGTTATGGGTTTGCTTTTGGCAATCAGCATTGCCATTCCCAATGATTTCAGACTACTGTGTGGGTAGTCCAATGGGGTTTTTAGGCAGTGCCCTTCTGTGCCCATAACATCGGCAAAAATGGGTGGCAGCCTATTCTTCATGCATTTCCCTGTGCATTTTCTGGGAAGCTCTGGCCATCATGATGTTTTCATGTCAGTACTGCACAGTTTTGAGGTATGGCTCGGATGCATGGGTAAATACATCCCAAAAGCCCCCCTCTTGCGATGGCCATTCTATTTCACGAATGGGACTCGCAAGACCTGGGATGTTTCCTCATCTTCTTCCAATAGATGGCACAGTTCAGCATCTTTTCCTCCATCCGGTACTGATCGATCGGTTCTCCTCGCCGGTCCTGATGGGAAGATTGGGCGGTACCCCGGGCCCGTTGCGTCTCTGCTCGCGGTCTCCGGATCGTCCTCCTTGGTCATTCTCCATGGTTTCATCTCTCCTAGGATGATAAAGCAAAAGCGGCAATACCTACTCATAGACGTTTTTCCACCACTGTTGAGATAGTGGGGCAGCATATGCATTTCATCATAACAAAACATTACATTCTTATTTTGAAAAAAAAAACAGTATAACTAAGAGACAGTTTCATGCAAATCACAATATTTTAGAGACTAGATGTGGTATGTTTTATGATTGGAACTGAATTAGTCGGAGACAATACCCGCTAGGATTCCAGAGGATTCCTCCAGTTGTTGCAGAGTGTGCCTGGGATGGCAACATTTCAACTGGTTTATGTGGACCCACTTGTCTTCCCCCGCTGCCAAAGGACCTTTGGGGATGTGGATTTTGTAGGCCACAGGGGAGATCTTGTCGATGATCTCAAAGGGTCCCTTCCACGTAGGCAAAAATTTCCGCTGTTTTGCCTGGTTTCTTTGGAAGTTGTATAGATAGACCCGGTCCCCCACCTGATATTCCTTCCTGGAAGTTTTCAGGTCATAGTGGGTCTTCATGCTATCAGCCGATCTTTCTAGATTCCGCTGAGCGTAAGCAAAAGCATGTTGGAGGTGTTTCCTTAAATTCTCCACATACTCATGAGTAGTGGAGGCATTTATCAGTGTCTGCTCTTGGGTCCTGTAGAGCAAATGCTGAGGAAGCACCATCTTGCGCCCAGTCATCAACTCAAATGGTGACATTTTGGTTGCAGATGAAGGGGTAGATCTGATGGCCATTAGGACCAGAGGTAATCGGATATCCCAACTTGGCCCAGAATCTGCCACAAACTTCTTTAATATGCTCACAATTGTCCGGTTATATCTCTCTACTGCCCCAGAAGAAGCTGGTCTATAAGCAATATGCAGCTTTCTCTTGACCCCCAGTATCTCCCACATCTTTGTCATTACTTCACTGGTGAAGTGGCTACCTCTGTCTGACTCAATCCTTTGGGGTAGACCAAAACGGGAAAAGATTTGGTTAATCATCAAGGCAGCTGCAGTTTCTGCCTTGCAATTTGGGGCTGGGAGACATTCCACCCACTTGGTAAACAAGCATGTCACAGTCAACATGTACTTATTCCCCCTAGCAGAGCGAATCACAGGGCCTACAAAGTCGATTTGTAAATCTGACCATGGCAGGGTCATCCCCCGCTTTTGGAGAGGCGCACGGTGCGTGAGGGATGATGGCTGAAATTGTGCACACACAAGACACCCCTTCAAGTGTTGGTCGAGGTCCTGTCCCATGTGTGGCCAGTATGCAACCTCTCTTAAGATTTCCAGTGTTGTGTGAAACCCCCTATGACCGGCGGTGGCCGCATCATGGGCGTGACTTAACATCAGGCTTCGGAATGAGGTAGGAACCACCCACTGATCGTGGCCAGCTTTGGATTTCCTTACCAACAAACCGTCTTGGATCCGGAACATTTTTGGACACTTCATCAACACTCTTAGGTCCTCTTTCCCAATGTAATCGGTATCCGTCAGGGGAAAGTTCTCAGGGTCCTCAAGGTGTTGGTAAAATTTACCAATTATTGGATCGCCCTTCTGAGCGGTAATCAAATCAGCATCAGGGGTCTCCTTACTCCATTGTGCAATTGAAAGGTCGTTGTGAGCATTTGTCTGGGACCTAGTGATAGCAGTGACCTGGATTTCCCCCAACAGGGACTCAATCTCAATTAGATCCCCTTGGATGGCCCCAGTTTTGGCCAGCTGATCAGCTAAGTCATTTCCAGTTTTGTCTGGTCCCTCTACTTTGGAATGACCCTTGATCTTTTTCCAATAGATGGTCATCTCATTCGAGGTGACCAGATCATCAATGTTTTGGATCAACTTCCCATGTTTCACGGGTTTGTTGTTAGCACATAACATGCCTCTGGTTTTCCAATTAACCAGGTGCTCCACGAACCCGTTCCGTACATAATCCGAATCTGTGATTATGACCAGTTCGTGGAGTTGATGCTGGACAGCAGTGAGGATGGCCTGATGCACAGCCATCAATTCTGCCACCTGACTACTTCGGGGACCAATTTTGTATCCAGCGGAGGGTTCTGGGGACTCATTCACCCATGCATTCCCTACGCCAGCCACCAGTTCTTTCTCCCCGTTGTTGTCAACATGGTAAGAGCATCCATCCACATACACAGTGGGCATTCCCTCACACTTGTCTTCTTCAAAGACTTTGTGTGGGGAATTAAGGTATGCCTCCGTGTTGTCCTTGATTTTTAGACTTTCTTCCTCGAGACAGTTTTCTCTGGCACAATCATGCAAGTCAGCCAGACCTTGCGCGAGGGGACTCTTCTTGTTTTGGCCATATCTGACCTCCACAGGAAAGCCTTGCATTGACAGAATCCAGGAAGTAATTCGGGAATTACTCACATTTCCGGCCCGGATTCTGTCACTTTGCAGATATTGCAGAGGCTGGTGTGGAGTCTCCACTATGATGTGTTCCCCCTGGATAAACGGGCGGTAATTCTTCAATGCCCACACCGTTGCCAGGAGTGCCTTCTCACAATCGTTGAATTTTTCCTCCACAGAGGATAAAGTTTTGCTCGCATAGGAGATTACTTTATTGACCTTGTCATGCTTTTGGTATAATACTGCCGTCAAGCACATATTAGAGAACCCCGTCTCCAGGAATAACTCCTTGTTTCTGACAGGGTAAGCTAGGCAAGGCGCTTGTGAGAGGCTTCTCTTGAGTTGTCTTACTGCCTCGGCTTGTTCTGGACCCCATTCCCACTTGACCCCCCCCCTTCAGGAGATGAATCAGGGGTCTCGTGATCTCTGCGTAGCCCTCAATGAACTTTCTGCTGTAATTAGTCAGTCCAAGGAGGCTACTTAGTTCCCGCAGAGTTGTGGGGTCTTTCAGTTTCTGAAGTGCTTCCACTTTCTTTTCCTGGGGACAGAGGCCCTGAGGAGTAATCTCATGCCCCAAGAAATTAACACGGGTTCTACACCACTGTGCTTTCTGAAAGGAAAGTTTTGCTCCGGCGGCCCTCAACTGCGTCAGAACATAACGGATCTCCGCTATGTGTTCCTCCACAGATGAACTTTTGATGAGGACATCATCTACATAAGCCAGGTTACCCCTCGCACCCAGGTCGGGCATGGCTTTATGTAGGAAAATATTGAACTCATTACCGGAGTTGAGGTATCCGAAAGGAGTCCGGGTCCATGTGTACTGCTGGCCCCCAAAGGTAAAAGCCAGTTTGTATTGGCCCTCCCTACTGACAGGCACGGTCCAGTATCCATTGGTCAGGTCTATTGCAGTGAATACCTGTGACCCCTGGATCTGGGCCAGCCCTTGGTCAATGTAGGGCAGAGGCCATCGGGAAGTATGGACCCTTTTGTTGAGCTCCCTAAGGTCAGCACAGAGTCTCCACTGGCCGTTCGGCTTCAATATTCCCAGCACCGGGTTATTGAAGGTGCTGTGGACTGGACGGATTATTCCCCTGGACTCAAGGTTCTTAATTATTTCAGTAAGGGACTCCATTGATGCGAGAGGCAAGCGATATTGCTTCACAAACACTGGAGTCATGCCAGGGTCCGTGGGGATTGTTGTTGTGTGGATGTCAGTGCGACCACAGTCATATGAGTCTACCGCAAAGAGATCTTGGAAATCCAAGAAAACTTGTTTCAACTTTTGCTTTTGTTCCAGAGTCACACAGGCATCAGCTAGGTTGACTCTCTCTTCCGCCATCTGCCTGAAGCCTGGAAAGACTTCTGGTTTGGCTATTTCAGCGGCCTCCTCCAGCTGGGTGGAGAAGTCCCTGATCAGAGTGCTGATTTGGACCGGAGGCTTCAGGTGGGAAAGGCAGCCCTCATGGACCTGGAAAATCACCTCATCCCTCCTGAAGTCACAAGTCACATCTTCCTTACCATAAGGGCAAGAAGTGTACACCAGGAAGTTCCCCCCATGCCGGGTAAAAATCCTGTCTGGTGTTGTATTGTCATCACTGTCACTGTCAAAGCAGTCCTTGGGGATTGGTCCTAACAGTTCATTTCCAAGATCAATGGAGAAATGTCGGTCATCAACCGCCATTCCAATAATGGTGCCTGCGGCTAGGGTAATACTCTTTAAGTCGCTGTTATCCACCTCTATTGGAATGGTGTCATGTTCTATGTTGACTAATGGTGTTGGGTTTACCCCTAACCCTTGCTGTTGGAGAGAAGCATTTAGATGTATGTAAGCATCAGGGTTTTGCAAATATTGTCCTCTTTTAACTTTCACTTCCAGGGAGAATTGTCGGGTCCTTTCTGGGATGGTGACTTCCTCTTTAATCTGAATTTCAACTGCATAAGGTAGCAATTGAGCTGACCTAAATGCTTTTTCTGGATCATCAAAGCCCATGGGATTATCCGCTAATCGGGACCAAGCTTTGAAGTTTATTAGGTCCAAACTAATGGCAAAGCGATTGAGAATGTCACTGCTTAAGTAAAAGGCGGCAGGGACGTCTCGCACGACCCAACAATTGTGGACTATGCTCTTGTTGCCAATGGAGATTTTGAGCATACACCTGCTTGGCAGGAGATGTTTGGAATTAGGTGCTTCCAGGTCCATTTCCCATTTGTCTATCAGTTTGAAGGTGGGAATGGCTGGGTCTTTTGGGAGTTGGCGGAACATGGCTTCGCTGATGAAGCTCTTACCGTTGTTCACACACACTCGAGCGAGAACAGAGTCCTTCCCATCATTTAACTGGACAGGGATGAACAACTGCTCTCCAATTTGCTGAATATCAGCCAGGCTCTGAGCTGATTTCACATCTTCCTGGACTATAGAAGTGGTAGTTTCTGATTGTGGATTAGTATAGAATTTCAGAGTGTTTCCTTCCAGTGTGGAATACCACCTTAAACTGGAAGGAAGGTTGATTTTCAGAAATAGAGAGGACCCCCCATCACCAGTCTGTTGTCCTACTGCTATTACTGTCACGTCTGGAATTTGGCTATTCTGGAAGTGAAATTCTACTTGGTCAGATTTTTGTTCAACCATGTGGCAGGTGCCGTTTAAACTAACATGGTTGACACTCTGTTTTAATTTTATTGGTCGGCTAGTTTGGGTCCAGAGGACCTTGTTTACACAATCTATTAGGGGTGACAACCTTCTCAGGAGGTCATTCCCTAGTAAACAAGGGGTGCCCTCTGGGGTCACAACTATGACCGGGTGTTTCAACTTATGTCGCCCAATTTTAATGTCCAAATCTGCCGTCCCCTCGACGGGAATTTCCTTCCCGTCAAAGTTCTGGAGTTGCCCAGGAAGAGAGGTGAGAGGAATTTGGTAATTCTCTCCCCTTCCTGCATTCAGTTCGTCAAAGACCCTTCTGGACAGAAGGGTAGCTTGAGATCCAGTGTCCACCAGTGCCAAAATTGTACCCTGCCCCTGTACTTGTACCGGGGCATAATATCTTCCCTCCTTCTCCTCAAGGGGGCACAGATAATGTACATTTTTGGACAACTGGTGGGCTAATTTTCTGGTTTTGGACATCGCTAGCGAAGAGATTTGGGCAGAATTCTGTGGAGAGCCTTGGGAATCTGAAAGAAAAATTTGGCAACTGGAGATCAGAGCCAGTGTGGGTTCCCCTGGCTCTGGTTCCGGGCCGCCCCCCCCTTTTTGGAGGCAGTCACCAGGATGGGTTTGAACCAGGGGATTTTCTTGCTGTTGGTTCTGGGATGAGATGGTGGGCGGCGGTAGCTCAGTCTCCACATCTCCCCAGTCTGGATTTGCATCCCTAGGGACCCATTTTTCTTTGGGAGGAGTTCCCCCCTCTCTGAAGGAGAAGATCCTTTTCCCAGGATCCTCTGAGGATCCCTCTCCCATAAATTGGAATATCTGTACCTCCTCCTCAAACTGAGTCTGTTTGGGTCTTTTGTTTCTCCTACCACCCCTCTGCTCCTTAGGAGGCAGACTTTCAGCGGCAAGAGATTTTGTTTCCGGTTCCTGGGTTTCCAGGGGCTGTTTACAAGTGAGGAAGGAAGCTTCCTCCAAGGCTTTACACCCCCCTTCCCCTTGTGCCTCCTCCCTGGGAACCGGTGAGTTATCGGGGTGCTGCCCCCGTCATTGTTCTGGGGCACCAGGTCCAGAGTTGGGTGCGTTCTGCGCCGGCATGCCGATCTGAGGGTTCTGCTGAGCCCTCAGTATGTGACCCAGATCCTGCGCCATGTTTTGAAACTGGCGCTCTAACTGGGAAACCCGCTCAGGCTGATACGGGGCCCTGTTTTCTCCCCTGGGCTGATCCCGGGAAGGGTAGCTGTCCCTCCTCTGGTAATACCCCGGGTTGGGAAGATTTGGGTACCCCTCCACCCTTGGCCTCCCCTCTCCCGGATTAGGTTGTCTGGGCTCAGGGAATTGGGGAAAGAAGGATGGATGATTTTGGGGTTGGAAATTGGGTGGATACCTGGGGAAAAAGTTCTGCCCAGGATTTGGAGAATTTCTGCCCTCCTGTGGGAAGTTGGGAGGGAAGTTCCCTGGGTTAGGTGCTTGGCTGGATCCCCCCCCTTGGGCTGGAGGAGTCCACACATAACCCAGGATGGGTCGATTTCCCTTGTAACGGGGACTTACATAATCAGGAGAGCGAGGGACCCCATTTGTGGGGCTGCCTCCCTGGCTCCCTGTCTGTGACTGGCCCGAGGACCTTCTAGGCCTAGCATTATTAGGTGCAGGTAGGTTTTTAGGCCCCCCCATCTCCAACTCTAAAACGGGGGTGTCCTTTACCTCTGCCACCTTGGCAGCAGCAGGGGTGCTGTTGGCTTTGGGGTTTTTCTGAGCATTATTTTTGCTATCTACCGGTTTCTGCACCTCATAGATCCGGGTAGCCTGTTCAAGGACCCAGTCTAAAGATCTTTTCTCGTGAAAATCCCTCACGAGCTGGGTCATGATATATTTGGGCAAGGCATGGAAAAACGTATTTATAAATTCTCTGCTATCCGTGCGCACCCTTCTTGTGGTCTGTGCAAAAGCACGCTTTAACTCCTGCACAAATTCTTGTGGGGCCTGATCCTCCCCACATTGCAAATTGTAGGCTGCCTTGCGAGCCTCTTGAGGATTTCTGTGAACAGAAAAATGTTTCAAGATGGCCGCCTTATAGGTGGACCATCTTAAATGATTTTGGTCCTCCAGCCCCGCAAAGAAACTGGAGTATTCCGGGGAGAAGGTCCACTTTACATATTGAATACAGCTTTGGCTGTCCTTCAAATGGAAAGTCTCCATCATTTGTTCAAACAACTCTAAGTGCTCCCAAACAGAATACTTAGCGTTCTTATGGTAAGGCGTGATGACGCTCCTGATCGCCTTAATCTGCTTTAAGGGGTCCTTAAGCAAGGCCCTTTTTGCCTTATTGGCCTTTTTGGTTCGGGTAACCCTTGTCCATTCGTCCTCGGACTCAGAGGCACTGCTCCCAGAGGTTCCCGTCTGTTCTTCCAGGTTTTCCCGGATTCTGCGAGCCTGGGAATGGCTGGCAGAATGTGGGGACCTGGTCTCCTGTGTCCTGCGCAGTTCAGAGGAGTCTTCAGATTCCTCCTTGCTGCCAGGATTTGATGGGTACCCCCTCCACTGACCTAACTGGGCAGAGGTTTTCAGGATGCCCTTAATGGGCCTACTCTCCTGGGGTTCCCCATTGAACTGTACTGTACTTGGGTGCCCATACCCGGACGCCCACCCCTCCATTCCTGAGTGGTACTGGCCTATGAGCCCCATACTCTTAGCTGGATAGTAATCTGCCATCCCTGTGGCCCTGTGCTCATGTGCGCCAGGGGACATGGGGGTGGTAGAGTCCAGGGACTGGGGGAGATGAAGGCCCCTGATGTTAGGGCTCCTGCGGTTATGGTCAGGAGTCTCTCTTTCCCAGCGGACCTCATCTCTATCCGCCCCTGCTCCCTGTTGCAATGCAAGAGCCTGCATTTGTGCTTTCAGTTCCTCAGTCAAGCCCTTACTAGACTCTATCAGTCTCTCCTGCATCGCTACCTGTTGTTGGAGCCTATCATTGTGTTGACAGAGGGCCTCATTTTCCCTCTGTGCTTCCTGGTTGGTCCTGGAGAACTGGGCCAGTCTTTGCTGCAGGAGGTTTACCTCCTGAGTCCCATCCCTACCGGCCTGCTCCTTTCTTGCCAGAGCATCTTCCACCCTTCTGGTGTGCTCTACCAAGTTCTGGTTTTCTTTTTGGAGGTCACCCAGCCCCTGGAGGGCCAGGTGATTTTCTTCAATTTCCTTTTTTAAGTGGCAGACTTTCTGGCCTAAAGTGTCTCTTTCCTGACTGAGAGCCTGCATCTGTGCTGCCAGGTCGTCCCTCTGCCTTTGAAGGGCACCAGCTTTCCGGCGCTCTTCATCAAACTCTGCCTGGGTATCCAGGTCTTTCAGAATCAGTTTATTGCTTTCTGCCTTTTCCCTATCTAGGTGGCCTTGCAGGGTGACTACCTGCTCAGCACATACCCTGTTGAAGTCCAGTTGTTGCTCCAGCTTTTTCTGGCTTTGCAGTAGGGAGTCCAAACCTTCTTGGTGTTCCTTCTGCAAGGCCCGAAATCTGGTATCCTGTTCTGACTTTTCCTTTTGCAGCACATCCATATCCTCCTTTATTTTAGTGATGTACTGTCTGGTCTCATTTTCTGACTCCTGGCTTCTGTGCAGCCTTTGCTCAGAAGAGTCCAGATCAGATTGGGCCTTCTCTAACGCCATCTGTTGCCTTTTTGCCAGATCATGGCCTTCAGCACATTTATTCTGTATGGCTCCCATATATAAATATAAATATGCCGCTATCCTAACAATCTTGTCGTGTTCATCTTTGGCCTTAGGAGCCATATATAGTTCACTCAGGGCCACATGTAATGGACCCTGATCTCTCCATAGCTCTGACCCTGTTTCAGTGACCTGTCGCGTGATGGCCTGCAACCAGGCATCCTGGCCCTGTTCAGTCCATTCACCTCTCACAAATAGTTTATGTAAGAGGTGCTCTCTGGCTATTTTCATGTCTACTAAGGTCGTCATTCTAGAGATTGGTCTCTGTCCTGACTTACAGAAGTTTGTATTTTATTTTTGCAGAACAGAACTTTTCTTGGAGTGTCCCTTTTGAGGAGTGCTTTACAGCGTAACACAGCGTGGTGATCCGACCGGATATGTGTATCTGGTCAGCTGGCACGCTGTATTAATCTGCACAAATGGTAAATCTAACCCAAACGTCCGGCCCGAGCCCCCAATTTGTAAGAGGATTCAATTCAGCACTACAGCCAAGTCAACGCCTAGTCTAGAATACTGAATGAAAACCCTTATTGATATATCTTTATGTCCAGTTCATGCGTTCTGGATGACTACCCCTATATAACACCCCTCTCTTGGAATCCTCCTGACCCCACTGAGCCAAGAAGTAGTTCTGTTTTGCAAGTTAAAAGGTTTATTTGATAATTTAAACAATAGATATAGATATCACACTTTATAATAAATTAATAATTGAATAGCACACTTAATCTGATATGATAAAGATTAACAACGGAGAATCTGGCACCAACACACTTCTTTATAATCACTAAGGAGTTGACATGAAATGGATAAGATAGCAACAATACTTTTATGGTTTCAAATGAATGCAATGTGGAATGAAATGCAGTAAGAAAATAACTTGATAAGATTTCAGCAAAAGACAATGTAATCACTTTCTTGGACAATTCACCCCCCCCCTTTTATGCAATGCAAGGAAATGGAGGGAAGCACACAGTTCTCAGAAATGCAATCAAATGTGATTCAGTTCACCCAGCAACTTAGACAACAGAAGTTTAAGACACAGGCAAAATGCTTTTATATGTGCTGGCAATGGAGTGAAAAATATGCTAAATTTGCTTTTAATTCCCTCTAGAAGTTCAGGGTGAGTGAAATCAAGTTAATATTAGTCCAGGCTCACTTTAGCAAGGATCTAGGGTGTAACTAGCAGGTTAAACGAATGTTTAGCAACTGAAAGCAAGAAGCTTCTGTTTTCACACGTGGAGAAATTTGCAAATCACGGCAAAATTCGCGAGTGCGTTTTTCACGATTACGGCAAAACTATAGGGGGTAGGAATGCGGTTCTAGGTTCGTAGGAAAGCCACGATTCTCAGCTTTCAGGGGAAAGTTACTGCAAGTCTCTAACAAACGGTTGCGGAGATATGAGCGATTAAATAAAGGTCGTTTTTCAGATTTGAAATTTTAAAGTTCAAAAAGACAAGTGCAGCTTGCAACTAGAAAATGACAAGTGACAGCTTTACAAATGACAGGTGACAGTTAGGAGGCAGTTCTACTTAGATTAAAATAGCTTGGATTATATTATTTTAACTAAGAGATTGGGTTCTGCACAGTTTTGCTATGTACTCACACTATATTCTTGAGTGAAATGGGCCTCGCCACGGATCTGGTCAGGTTTTAGACGGGACTCTGGTCTCTGCACTTCACAGTGATCTGGGTCTGCTCTCTCTCTGGATTCTGAAGATTGAGGGATTTAAAGTCTGGATCTTTCTGCACAGCTTTCTCTAGAGATTGATGGAGGTAAAGTATGGATTTTCCCGGCAGAGCTTCCCGCAGCAAATGGATTTGAAGGTCCCTATCTGTCCTGACTGTCTGCTTTTATGTGTTTAGAATGTGGGTGTGTTCTAGCATCACTGACCCTACCTCTCTCTCAGCTTCTAATTGGTCAAACTTCCATTTCTCATTTGATTGGGGGAGCTAAGTTGTGTCAGAGTGATGTCAGCCATTTATGATCTCTTGAAAAACTCCCCTGTCATCTGTGCACCCAAAACTATATATGATCAAAACACATATTTCACAGTTACACAGTTGTTTGAAATTACATACCCATGTCACATATCACATGAGGTATACTCTGTCCCAAATCTGCTGTTTCTAGGAGCTTGCATTCAGAAATGGCACATATTTCACTTTTTAACTGATTTTGCCATTTCTGACATTGACCCCATTTTACACACATGTGCGCAGGGAGTATGGACATTAATTGATGAAGTTTCAGATTTTTAACATGCATACATTTAGAGTAATATCCACTTTTCCGCTAAAACCCCCCTGAACATACCACCGGTTCTAAAAACCTCTTAAACTGTGGGCAGAAAAATCACAAGAATTATGGTATCATTTATAAAATTTTCACATGTCCGCTCTATGAATGATCCATCTTTTTAAAGTTATGTTCTGGCTCCAAAGGGGTGTGGTTTACCCTCAGCACAAGGTTGAATTTCTGGTTTTTCCAGTTCTGCCAAGCCAGCTTGCTCTCACAGGCAGTGCTCCTCCCCTTTCCTTCAGGAGGAAGCCACTTTTTACGACCATTTACGACTCCTGCCATAAACCATCTGCCTGGGTGAAGGGGGTTACATTGTTCAGAGCTCCTGTATTCTGTAGGGCTCCCCTTAATTCAATTATCAGAGAGATGGCATATCCTTAGTGTGGCCAGCAAAAGGCAGATAGGCCTGGGAACACAGCTGTGACTCAAGTTTCACTCCTAATGGGGGTGGCTGGTGGGCAGAATCCAGTTCCTTAAGCCAAGTTTCAGATATAATGTCACTTTTTGTTTCCCAGTTTAAGTCAAGACAATTTTTTTACATATGCAGCTAGAATGCTGATTCTAAGTTCAAAACTATGACATTTAAACAATTGCAACCTATGTGACACTCAAAGTAGGTCACTCATTTCTTTTAAACATTTAGATTTGTAGTGTCTTTCAGTCCAAATTTACTTAAACTGCTGAAATCCACAGCTAAGCCAGTCTTGTTATAAACCTTCTAGTCACTTCAGAATATAACTTTAGATTGTATCCACCTCTCAGTAAGTCTTTCTTTGGCCTGTTTTGGGTTCATTTATTCAGTTTTGCAAAAAGTAAAATCTGGTGTTGTTTTAAAATGCCGGCTTTTGGATAGTGGTGAGTACTGGTACTGCACCCCTTTTTGGGATTTAAGAAAATGAATTCTCCACAGTTATGGGTTTGCTTTTGGCAATCAGCATTGCCATTCCCAATGATTTCAGACTGCTGTGTGGGTAGTCCAATGGGGTTTTTAGGCAGTGCCCTTCTGTGCCCATAACATCGGCAAAAATGGGTGGCAGCCTATTCTTCATGCATTTCCCTGTGCATTTTCTGGGAAGCTCTGGCCATCATGATGTTTTCATGTCAGTACTGCACAGTTTTGAGGTATGGCTCGGATGCATGTGTAAATACATCCCACAAGCCCCCCTCTTGCGATGGCCATTCTATTTCACGAATGGGACTCGCAAGACCTGGGATGTTTCCTCATCTTCTTCCAATAGATGGCACAGTTCAGCATCTTTTCCTCCATCCGGTACTGATCGATCGGTTCTCCTCGCCGGTCCTGATGGGAAGATTGGGCGGTACCCCGGGCCCGTTGCGTCTCTGCTCGCGGTCTCCGGATCGTCCTCCTTGGTCATTCTCCATGGTTTCATCTCTCCTAGGATGATAAAGCAAAAGCGGCAATACCTACTCATAGACGTTTTTGCCACCACTGTTGAGATAGTGGGGCAGCATATGCATTTCATCATAACAAAACATTACATTCTTATTTTGAAAAAAAAAACAGTATAACTAAGAGACAGTTTCATGCAAATCACAATATTTTAGAGACTAGATGTGGTATGTTTTATGATTGGAACTGAATTAGTCGGAGACAATACCCGCTAGGATTCCAGAGGATTCCTCCAGTTGTTGCAGAGTGTGCCTCGGATGGAAACATTTCAACTGGTTTATGTGGACCCACTTGTCTTCCCCCGCTGCCAAAGGACCTTTGGGGATGTGGATTTTGTAGGCCACAGGGGAGATCTTGTCGATGATCTCAAAGGGTCCCTTCCACGTAGGCAAAAATTTCCGCTGTTTTGCCTGGTTTCTTTGGAAGTTGTATAGATAGACCCGGTCCCCCACCTGATATTCCTTCCTGGAAGTTTTCAGGTCATAGTGGGTCTTCATGCTATCAGCCGATCTTTCTAGATTCCGCTGAGCGTAAGCAAAAGCATGTTGGAGGTGTTTCCTTAAATTCTCCACATACTCATGAGTAGTGGAGGCATTTATCAGTGTCTGCTCTTGGGTCCTGTAGAGCAAATGCTGAGGAAGCACCATCTTGCGCCCAGTCATCAACTCAAATGGTGACATTTTGGTTGCAGATGAAGGGGTAGATCTGATGGCCATTAGGACCAGAGGTAATCGGATATCCCAACTTGGCCCAGAATCTGCCACAAACTTCTTTAATATGCTCACAATTGTCCGGTTATATCTCTCTACTGCCCCAGAAGAAGCTGGTCTATAAGCAATATGCAGCTTTCTCTTGACCCCCAGTATCTCCCACATCTTTGTCATTACTTCACTGGTGAAGTGGCTACCTCTGTCTGACTCAATCCTTTGGGGTAGACCAAAACGGGAAAAGATTTGGTTAATCATCAAGGCAGCTGCAGTTTCTGCCTTGCAATTTGGGGCTGGGAGACATTCCACCCACTTGGTAAACAAGCATGTCACAGTCAACATGTACTTATTCCCCCTAGCAGAGCGAATCACAGGGCCTACAAAGTCGATTTGTAAATCTGACCATGGCAGGGTCATCCCCCGCTTTTGGAGAGGCGCACGGTGCGTGAGGGATGATGGCTGAAATTGTGCACACACAAGACACCCCTTCAAGTGTTGGTCGAGGTCCTGCCCCATGTGTGGCCAGTATGCAACCTCTCTTAAGATTTCCAGTGTTGTGTGAAACCCCCTATGACCGGCGGTGGCCGCATCATGGGCGTGACTTAACATCAGGCTTCGGAATGAGGTAGGAACCACCCACTGATCGTGGCCAGCTTTGGATTTCCTTACCAACAAACCGTCTTGGATCCGGAACATTTTTGGACACTTCATCAACACTCTTAGGTCCTCTTTCCCAATGTAATCGGTATCCGTCAGGGGAAAGTTCTCAGGGTCCTCAAGGTGTTGGTAAAATTTACCAATTATTGGATCCCCCTTCTGAGCGGTAATCAAATCAGCATCAGGGGTCTCCTTACTCCATTGTGCAATTGAAAGGTCGTTGTGAGCATTTGTCTGGGACCTAGTGATAGCAGTGACCTGGATTTCCCCCAACAGGGACTCAATCTCAATTAGATCCCCTTGGATGGCCCCAGTTTTGGCCAGCTGATCAGCTAAGTCATTTCCAGTTTTGTCTGGTCCCTCTACTTTGGAATGACCCTTGATCTTTTTCCAATAGATGGTCATCTCATTCGAGGTGACCAGATCATCAATGTTTTGGATCAACTTCCCATGTTTCAAGGGTTTGTTGTTAGCACATAACATGCCTCTGGTTTTCCAATTAACCAGGTGCTCCACGAACCCGTTCCGTACATAATCCGAATCTGTGATTATGACCAGTTCGTGGAGTTGATGCTGGACAGCAGTGAGGATGGCCTGATGCACAGCCATCAATTCTGCCACCTGACTACTTCGGGGACCAATTTTGTATCCAGCGGAGGGTTCTGGGGACTCATTCACCCATGCATTCCCTACGCCAGCCACCAGTTCTTTCTCCCCGTTGTTGTCAACATGGTAAGAGCATCCATCCACATACACAGTGGGCATTCCCTCACACTTGTCTTCTTCAAAGACTTTGTGTGAGGAATTAAGGTATGCCTCCGTGTTGTCCTTGATTTTTAGACTTTCTTCCTCGAGACAGTTTTCTCTGGCACAATCATGCAAGTCAGCCAGACCTTGCGCGAGGGGACTCTTCTTGTTTTGGCCATATCTGACCTCCACAGGAAAGCCTTGCATTGACAGAATCCAGGAAGTAATTCGGGAATTACTCACATTTCCGGCCCGGATTCTGTCACTTTGGAGATATTGCAGAGGCTGGTGTGGAGTCTCCACTATGATGTGTTCCCCCTGGATAAACGGGCGGTAATTCTTCAATGCCCACACCGTTGCCAGGAGTGCCTTCTCACAATCGTTGAATTTTTCCTCCACAGAGGATAAAGTTTTGCTCGCATAGGAGATTACTTTATTGACCTTGTCATGCTTTTGGTATAATACTGCCGTCAAGCACGTATTAGAGAACCCCGTCTCCAGGAAGAACTTGTTTCTGACAGGGTAAGCTAGGCAAGGCGCTTGTGAGAGGCTTCTCTTGAGTTGTCTTACTGCCTCGGCTTGTTCTGGACCCCATTCCCACTTGACCCCCCCCTTCAGGAGATGAATCAGGGGTCTCGTGATCTCTGCGTAGCCCTCAATGAACTTTCTGCTGTAATTAGTCAGTCCAAGGAGGCTCCTTAGTTCCCGCAGAGTTGTGGGGTCTTTCAGTTTCTGAAGTGCTTCCACTTTCTTTTCCTGGGGACAGAGGCCCTGAGGAGTAATCTCATGCCCCAAGAAATTAACACGGGTTCTACACCACTGTGCTTTCTGAAAGGAAAGTTTTGCTCCGGCGGCCCTCAACTGCGTCAGAACATAACGGATCTCCCCTATGTGTTCCTCCACAGATGAACTTTTGATGAGGACATCATCTACATAAGCCAGGTTACCCCTCGCACCCAGGTCGGGCATGGCTTTATGTAGGAAAATATTGAACTCATTACCGGAGTTGAGGTATCCGAAAGGAGTCCGGGTCCATGTGTACTGCTGGCCCCCAAAGGTAAAAGCCAGTTTGTATTGGTCCTCCCTACTGACAGGCACGGTCCAGTATCCATTGGTCAGGTCTATTGCAGTGAATACCTGTGACCCCTGGATCTGGGCCAGCCCTTGGTCAATGTAGGGCAGAGGCCATCGGGAAGTATGGACCCGTTTGTTGAGCTCCCTAAGGTCAGCACAGAGTCTCCACTGGCCGTTCGGCTTCAATATTCCCAGCACCGGGTTATTGAAGGTGCTGTGGACTGGACGGATTATTCCCCTGGACTCAAGGTTCTTAATTATTTCAGTAAGGGACTCCATTGATGCAAGAGGCAAGCGATATTGCTTCACAAACACTGGAGTCATGCCAGGGTCCGTGGGGATTGTTGTTGTGTGGATGTTAGTGCGACCACAGTCATATGAGTCTACCGCAAAGAGATCTTGGAAATCCAAGAAAACTTGTTTCAACTTTTGCTTTTGTTCCAGAGTCACACAGGCATCAGCTAGGTTGACTCTCTCTTCCGCCATCTGCCTGAAGCCTGGAAAGACTTCTGGTTTGGCTATTTCAGCGGCCTCCTCCAGCTGGGTGGAGAAGTCCCTGGTCAGAGTGCTGATTTGGACCGGAGGCTTCAGGTGGGAAAGGCAGCCCTCATGGACCTGGAAAATCACCTCATCCCTCCTGAAGTCACAAGTCACATCTTCCTTACCATAAGGGCAAGAAGTGTACACCAGGAAGTTCCCCCCATGCCAGGTAAAAATCCTGTCTGGTGTTGTATTGTCATCACTGTCACTGTCAAAGCAGTCCTTGGGGATTGGTCCTAACAGTTCATTTCCAAGATCAATGGAGAAATGTCGGTCATCAACCGCCATTCCAATAATGGTGCCTGCGGCTAGGGTAATACTCTTTAAGTCGCTGTTATCCACCTCTATTGGAATGGTGTCATGTTCTATGTTGACTAATGGTGTTGGGTTTACCCCTAACCCTTGCTGTTGGAGAGAAGCATTTAGATGTATGTAAGCATCAGGGTTTTGCAAATATTGTCCTCTTTTAACTTTCACTTCCAGGGAGAATTGTCGGGTCCTTTCTGGGATGGTGACTTCCTCTTTAATCTGAATTTCAACTGCATAAGGTAGCAATTGAGCTGACCTAAATGCTTTTTCTGGATCATCAAAGCCCATGGGATTATCCGCTAATCGGGACCAAGCTTTGAAGTTTATTAGGTCCAAACTAATGGCAAAGCGATTGAGAATGTCACTGCTTAAGTAAAAGGCGGCAGGGACGTCTCGCACGACCCAACAATTGTGGACTATGCTCTTGTTGCCAATGGAGATTTTGAGCATACACCTGCTTGGCAGGAGATGTTTGGAATTAGGTGCTTCCAGGTCCATTTCCCATTTGTCTATCAGTTTGAAGGTGGGAATGGCTGGATCTTTTGGGAGTTGGCGGAACATGGCTTCGCTGATGAAGCTCTTACCGTTGTTCACACACACTCGAGCGAGAACAGAGTCCTTCCCATCATTTAACTGGACAGGGATGAACAACTGCTCTCCAATTTGCTGAATATCAGCCAGGCTCTGAGCTGATTTCACATCTTCCTGGACTATAGAAGGGGTAGTTTCTGATTGTGGATTAGTATAGAATTTCAGAGTGTTTCCTTCCAGTGTGGAATACCACCTTAAACTGGAAGGAAGGTTGATTTTCAGAAATAGAGAGGACCCCCCATCACCAGTCTGTTGTCCTACTGCTATTACTGTCACGTCTGGAATTTGGCTATTCTGGAAGTGAAATTCTACTTGGTCAGATTTTTGTTCAACCATGTGGCAGGTGCCGTTTAAACTAACATGGTTGACACTCTGTTTTAATTTTATTGGTCGGCTAGTTTGGGTCCAGAGGACCTTGTTTACACAATCTATTAGGGGTGACAACCTTCTCAGGAGGTCATTCCCTAGTAAACAAGGGGTGCCCTCTGGGGTCACAACTATGACCGGGTGTTTCAACTTATGTCGCCCAATTTTAATGTCCAAATCTGCCGTCCCCTCGACGGGAATTTCCTTCCAGTCAAAGTTCTGGAGTTGCCCAGGAAGAGAGGTGAGAGGAATTTGGTAATTCTCTCCCCTTCCTGCATTCAGTTCGTCAAAGGCCCTTCTGGACAGAAGGGTAGCTTGAGATCCAGTGTCCACCAGTGCCAAAATTGTACCCTGCCCCTGTACTTGTACCGGGCCATAATATCTTCCCTCCTTCTCCTCAAGGGGGCACAGATAATGTACATTTTTGGACAACTGGTGGGCTAATTTTCTGGTTTTGGACATCGCTAGCGAAGAGATTTGGGCAGAATTCTGTGGAGAGCCTTGGGAATCTGAAAGAAAAATTTGGCAACTGGAGATCAGAGCCAGTGTGGGTTCCCCTGGCTCTGGTTCCGGGCCGCCCCCCCCTTTTTGGAGGCAGTCACCAGGATGGGTTTGAACCAGGGGATTTTCTTGCTGTTGGTTCTGGGATGAGATGGTGGGCGGCGGTAGCTCAGTCTCCACATCTCCCCAGTCTGGATTTGCATCCCTAGGGACCCATTTTTCTTTGGGAGGAGTTCCCCCCTCTCTGAAGGAGAAGATCCTTTTCCCAGGATCCTCTGAGGATCCCTCTCCCATAAATTGGAATATCTGTACCTCCTCCTCAAACTGAGTCTGTTTGGGTCTTTTGTTTCTCCTACCACCCCTCTGCTCCTTAGGAGGCAGACTTTCAGCGGCAAGAGATTTTGTTTCCGGTTCCTGGGTTTCCAGGGGCTGTTTACAAGTGAGGAAGGAAGCTTCCTCCAAGGCTTTACACCCCCCTTCCCCTTGTGCCTCCTCCCTGGGAACCGGTGAGTTATCGGGGTGCTGCCCCCGTCATTGTTCTGGGGCACCAGGTCCAGAGTTGGGTGCGTTCTGCGCCGGCATGCCGATCTGAGGGTTCTGCTGAGCCCTCAGTATGTGACCCAGATCCCGCGCCATGTTTTGAAACTGGCGCTCTAACTGGGAAACCCGCTCAGGCTGATACGGGGCCCTGTTTTCTCCCCTGGGCTGATCCCGGGAAGGGTAGCTGTCCCTCCTCTGGTAATACCCCGGGTTGGGAAGATTTGGGTACCCCTCCACCCTTGGCCTCCCCTCTCCCGGATTAGGTTGTCTGGGCTCAGGGAATTGGGGAAAGAAGGATGGATGATTTTGGGGTTGGAAATTGGGTGGATACCTGGGGAAAAAGTTCTGCCCAGGATTTGGAGAATTTCTGCCCTCCTGTGGGAAGTTGGGAGGGAAGTTCCCTGGGTTAGGTGCTTGGCTGGATCCCCCCCCTTGGGCTGGAGGAGTCCACACATAACCCAGGATGGGTCGATTTCCCTTGTAACGGGGACTTACATAATCAGGAGAGCGAGGGACCCCATTTGTGGGGCTGCCTCCCTGGCTCCCTGTCTGTGACTGGCCCGAGGACCTTCTAGGCCTAGCATTATTAGGTGCAGGTAGGTTTTTAGGCCCCCCCATCTCCAACTCTAAAACGGGGGTGACCTTTACCTCTGCCACCTTGGCAGCAGCAGGGGTGCTGTTGGCTTTGGGGTTTTTCTGAGCATTATTTTTGCTATCTACCGGTTTCTGCACCTCATAGATCCGGGTAGCCTGTTCAAGGACCCAGTCTAAAGATCTTTTCTCGTGAAAATCCCTCACGAGCTGGGTCATGATATATTTGGGCAAGGCATGGAAAAACGTATTTATAAATTCTCTGCTATCCGTGCGCACCCTTCTTGTGGTCTGTGCAAAAGCACGCTTTAACTCCTGCACAAATTCTTGTGGGGCCTGATCCTCCCCACATTGCAAATTGTAGGCTGCCTTGCGAGCCTCTTGAGGATTTCTGTGAACAGAAAAATGTTTCAAGATGGCCGCCTTATAGGTGGACCATCTTAAATGATTTTGGTCCTCCAGCCCCGCAAAGAAACTGGAGTATTCCGGGGAGAAGGTCCACTTTACATATTGAATACAGCTTTGGCTGTCCTTCAAATGGAAAGTCTCCATCATTTGTTCAAACAACTCTAAGTGGTCCCAAACAGAATACTTAGCGTTCTTATGGTAAGGCGTGATGACGCTCCTGATCGCCTTAATCTGCTTTAAGGGGTCCTTAAGCAAGGCCCTTTTTGCCTTATTGGCCTTTTTGGTTCGGGTAACCCTTGTCCATTCGTCCTCGGACTCAGAGGCACTGCTCCCAGAGGTTCCCGTCTGTTCTTCCAGGTTTTCCCGGATTCTGCGAGCCTGGGAATGGCTGGCAGAATGTGGGGACCTGGTCTCCTGTGTCCTGCGCAGTTCAGAGGAGTATTCAGATTCCTCCTTGCTGCCAGGATTTGATGGGTACCCCCTCCACTGACCTAACTGGGCAGAGGTTTTCAGGATGCCCTTAATGGGCCTACTCTCCTGGGGTTCCCCATTGAACTGTACTGTACTTGGGTGCCCATACCCGGACGCCCACCCCTCCATTCCTGAGTGGTACTGGCCTATGAGCCCCATACTCTTAGCTGGATAGTAATCTGCCATCCCTGTGGCCCTGTGCTCATGTGCGCCAGGGGACATGGGGGTGGTAGAGTCCAGGGACTGGGGGAGATGAAGGCCCCTGATGTTAGGGCTCCTGCGGTTATGGTCAGGAGTCTCTCTTTCCCAGCGGACCTCATCTCTATCCGCCCCTGCTCCCTGTTGCAATGCAAGAGCCTGCATTTGTGCTTTCAGTTCCTCAGTCAAGGCCTTACTAGACTCTATCAGTCTCTCCTGCATCGCTACCTGTTGTTGGAGCCTATCATTGTGTTGACAGAGGGCCTCATTTTCTCTCTGTGCTTCCTGGTTGGTCCTGGAGAACTGGGCCAGTCTTTGCTGCAGGAGGTTTACCTCCTGAGTCCCATCCCTACCGGCCTGCTCCTTTCTTGCCAGAGCATCTTCCACCCTTCTGGTGTGCTCTACCAAGTTCTGGTTTTCTTTTTGGAGGTCACCCAGCCCCTGGAGGGCCAGGTGATTTTCTTCAATTTCCTTTTTTAAGTGGCAGACTTTCTGGCCTAAAGTGTCTCTTTCCTGACTGAGAGCCTGCATCTGTGCTGCCAGGTCATCCCTCTGCCTTTGAAGGGCACCAGCTTTCCGGCGCTCTTCATCAAACTCTGCCTGGGTATCCAGGTCTTTCAGAATCAGTTTATTGCTTTCTGCCTTTTCCCTATCTAGGTGGCCTTGCAGGGTGACTACCTGCTCAGCACATACCCTGTTGAAGTCCAGTTGTTGCTCCAGCTTTTTCTGGCTTTGCAGTAGGGAGTCCAAACCCTCTTGGTGTTCCTTCTGCAAGGCCCGAAATCTGGTATCCTGTTCTGACTTTTTCTTTTGCAGCACATCCATATCCTCCTTTATTTTAGTGATGTACTGTCTGGTCTCATTTTCTGACTCCTGGCTTCTGTGCAGCCTTTGCTCAGAAGAGTCCAGATCAGATTGGGCCTTCTCTAACGCCATCTGTTGCCTTTTTGCCAGATCATGGCCTTCAGCACATTTATTCTGTATGGCTCCCATATATAAATATAAATATGCCGCTATCCTAACAATCTTGTCGTGTTCATCTTTGGCCTTAGGAGCCATATATAGTTCACTCAGGGCCACATGTAATGGACCCTGATCTCTCCATAGCTCTGACCCTGTTTCAGTGACCTGTCGCGTGATGGCCTGCAACCAGGCATCCTGGCCCTGTTCAGTCCATTCACCTCTCACAAATAGTTTATGTAAGAGGTGCTCTCTGGCTATTTTCATGTCTACTAAGGTCGTCATTCTAGAGATTGGTCTCTGTCCTGACTTACAGAAGTTTGTATTTTATTTTTGCAGAACAGAACTTTTCTTGGAGTGTCCCTTTTGAGGAGTGCTTTACAGCGTAACACAGCGTGGTGATCCGACCGGATATGTGTATCTGGTCAGCTGGCACGCTGTATTAATCTGCACGAATGGTAAATCTAACCCAAACGTCCGGCCCGAGCCCCCAATTTGTAAGAGGATTCAATTCAGCACTACAGCCAAGTCAACGCCTAGTCTAGAATACTGAATGAAAACCCTTATTGATATATCTTTATGTCCAGTTCATGCGTTCTGGATGACTACCCCTATATAACACCCCTCTCTTGGAATCCTCCTGACCCCACTGAGCCAAGAAGTAGTTCTGTTTTGCAAGTTAAAAGGTTTATTTGATAATTTAAACAATAGATATAGATATCACACTTTATAATAAATTAATAATTGAATAGCACACTTAATCTGATATGATAAAGATTAACAACGGAGAATCTGGCACCAACACACTTCTTTATAATCACTAAGGAGTTGACATGAAATGGATAAGATAGCAACAATACTTTTATGGTTTCAAATGAATGCAATGTGGAATGAAATGCAGTACAGAAAATAACTTGATAAGATTTCAGCAAAAGACAATGTAATCACTTTCTTGGACAATTCACCCCCCCCCCCCCCTTTTATGCAATGCAAGGAAATGGAGGGAAGCACACAGTTCTCAGAAATGCAATCAAATGTGATTCAGTTCACCCAGCAACTTAGACAACAGAAGTTTAAGACACAGGCAAAATGCTTTTATATGTGCTGGCAATGGAGTGAAAAATATGCTAAATTTGCTTTTAATTCCCTCTAGAAGTTCAGGGTGAGTGAAATCAAGTTAATATTAGTCCAGGCTCACTTTAGCAAGGATCTAGGGTGTAACTAGCAGGTTAAACGAATGTTTAGCAACTGAAAGCAAGAAGCTTCTGTTTTCACACGTGGAGAAATTTGCAAATCACGGCAAAATTCGCGAGTGCGTTTTTCACGATTACGGCAAAACTTTAGGGGGTAGGAATGCGGTTCTAGGTTCGTAGGAAAGCCACGATTCTCAGCTTTCAGGGGAAAGTTACTGCAAGTCTCTAACAAACGGTTGCGGAGATATGAGCGATTAAATAAAGGTCGTTTTTCAGATTTGAAATTTTAAAGTTCAAAAAGACAAGTGCAGCTTGCAACTAGAAAATGACAAGTGACAGCTTTACAAATGACAGGTGACAGTTAGGAGGCAGTTCTACTTAGATTAAAATAGCTTGGATTATATTATTTTAACTAAGAGATTGGGTTCTGCACAGTTTTGCTATGTACTCACACTATATTCTTGAGTGAAATGGGCCTCGCCACGGATCTGGTCAGGTTTTAGACGGGACTCTGGTCTCTGCACTTCACAGTGATCTGGGTCTGCTCTCTCTCTGGATTCTGAAGATTGAGGGATTTAAAGTCTGGATCTTTCTGCACAGCTTTCTCTAGAGATTGATGGAGGTAAAGTATGGATTTTCCCGGCAGAGCTTCCCGCAGCAAATGGATTTGAAGGTCCCTATCTGTCCTGACTGTCTGCTTTTATGTGTTTAGAATGTGGGTGTGTTCTAGCATCACTGACCCTACCTCTCTCTCAGCTTCTAATTGGTCAAACTTCCATTTCTCATTTGATTGGGGGAGCTAAGTTGTGTCAGAGTGATGTCAGCCATTTATGATCTCTTGAAAAACTCCCCTGTCATCTGTGCACCCAAAACTATATATGATCAAAACACATATTTCACAGTTACACAGTTGTTTGAAATTACATACCCATGTCACATATCACATGAGGTATACTCTGTCCCAAATCTGCTGTTTCTAGGAGCTTGCATTCAGAAATGGCACATATTTCACTTTTTAACTGATTTTGCCATTTCTGACATTGACCCCATTTTACACACATGTGCGCAGGGAGTATGGCCATTAATTGATGAAGTTTCAGATTTTTAACATGCATACATTTAGAGTAATATCCACTTTTCCGCTAAAACCCCCCTGAACATACCACCGGTTCTAAAAACCTCTTAAACTGTGGGCAGAAAAATCACAAGAATTATGGTATCATTTATAAAATTTTCACATGTCCGCTCTATGAATGATCCATCTTTTTAAAGTTATGTTCTGGCTCCAAAGGGGTGTGGTTTACCCTCAGCACAAGGTTGAATTTCTGGTTTTTCCAGTTCTGCCAAGCCAGCTTGCTCTCACAGGCAGTGCTCCTCCCCTTTCCTTCAGGAGGAAGCCACTTTTTACGACCATTTACGACTCCTGCCATAAACCATCTGCCTGGGTGAAGGGGGTTACATTGTTCAGAGCTCCTGTATTCTGTAGGGCTCCCCTTAATTCAATTATCAGAGAGATGGCATATCCTTAGTGTGGCCAGCAAAAGGCAGATAGGCCTGGGAACACAGCTGTGACTCAAGTTTCACTCCTGATGGGGGTGGCTGGTGGGCAGAATCCAGTTCCTTAAGCCAAGTTTCAGATAAAATGTCACTTTTTGTTTCCCAGTTTAAGTCAAGACAAATTTTTTACATATGCAGCTAGAATGCTGATTCTAAGTTCAAAACTATGACATTTAAACAATTGCAACCTATGTGACACTCAAAGTAGGTCACTCATTTCTTTTAAACATTTAGATTTGTAGTGTCTTTCAGTCCAAATTTACTTAAACTGCTGAAATCCACAGCTAAGCCAGTCTTGTTATAAACCTTCAAGTCACTTCAGAATATAACTTTAGATTGTATCCACCTCTCAGTAAGTCTTTCTTTGGCCTGTTTTGGGTTCATTTATTCAGTTTTGCAAAAAGTAAAATCTGGTGTTGTTTTAAAATGCCGGCTTTTGGATAGTGGTGAGTACTGGTACTGCACCCCTTTTTGGGATTTAAGAAAATGAATTCTCCACAGTTATGGGTTTGCTTTTGGCAATCAGCATTGCCATTCCCAATGGTTTCAGACTACTGTGTGGGTAGTCCAATGGGGTTTTTAGGCAGTGCTCTTCTGTGCCCATAACATCGGCAAAAATGGGTGGCAGCCTATTCTTCATGCATTTCCCTGTGCATTTTCTGGGAAGCTCTGGCCATCATGATGTTTTCATGTCAGTACTGCACAGTTTTGAGGTATGGCTCGGATGCATCGGTAAATACATCCCACATTGTCTGAATATGAAAGGGCAAGGCCGCGGGACTGAGGAGTTCGTTGAAACTCCTTATGAGCATCCCAGAAAGGAATGCCCACGCTCCCTCTCTGTAGCCTTGAGGGAGAGCTGCAGGGCATTTAATCATTTCACAGCTGCCAGCCAGTCTCGTACTGTGGTAGAATATGTTAGAATAAAGCAGCTAAAGGCTTGAATTATGCTCTTCTTACGGCCTCCCTTCACAAAACCCTTTAGAGCGTGTCGGCTCCCAGGACACGAATAGCACCTCATAGATAGCAAAGCTTGGAATGTGACTCTTCCCCCGTGTGAAGCTTCCTTCCAAGAACAGAAGCACCGTGTTCTGTTCAACAACTAGAAGATGCCTCCGCACTTTCTAAATTGCACATTGTTACTAGAATAGACATCGAAAGTGTCATAATTGTCATACTGGTCGGAAATGTCCATCATCATCCCGAGTTCAAAGAAACTCAATAAAAGGGGGGTGTTAAACATGACATAGCTGATTGTATGATATGCATTTTGTATATATGTAACTGATGTACGTAATTCGCTCTCTTGCGTCCCTCGAGGTCTAGAGAAAACACGTCGCGGGGCGTGAGACCACAGTTGGCCAATTGGGACTATTTTGCTTGCAATAAACCCTAGCATTGGGAATTTGAACCTTGTGTCTGGCGCATCCTTGCGTGTATGGTTATTGCCTTGTTTCCATATCACGAGGGACCCCTACGGGCCCCTTTGAAGATGGCGCCCGAATAGGGACCCTCCCCCACTTGCCCCTTCGTAGACGTTGTAACGGAGTAGAGGCGGAAGAACGGCGAGGATGGGACGATCGAGCCGGGATCAAGAGGTGTACGGGGCGCCCTGTAGAAGTGAGGAGAGATTCCTTTGCAGATCTGCACACATCTGATCTCTGATCGACGTACCAGGCCAGAGGGCAAAGGAGGCGAGGGTCCCGAAACGAGGCAGAAGCCAGAGAAGCGCAGACACGACGTTGGGAGCGGTTGCGTCAGGACACAGGCGACTTGTTTTATCAGGTGAGTCATTCCCCGATTCAAACAAAAACCTGATTATTGGTAGAGTGTTGATTTTGCAAATTCAAACATCCAGAGTAAGGTTGCTTAACCAAGGGGAAGGTTAAAAACATGCCTGGAGTACTGTCCACTTTAGTGGGGCTTTTCCGCTGCGGTAGACAGTCCTTGGAAAATGGCCAAAATGCACCGCCTGGGGCAACGCTGGCTTATGACATGTATGCAAAATATGGTGTGGGTGCGATTTAATATTTTGTGAAATTTGGCATAGGCAAACTAGAAAGCAACAGGACCATCAGTGGCCGATTAATGGTAGCATTGAGATTGCGAGGATAGATAACTTAGAAAGGGTGTTGATAAGGGAAAAGGCGCGACCCGCAGCTTTTGAGACTATCAAAGATTGGAGGAGGGAAGCAATGCTCGGACTTAGGAGTAGAGAGAAGCATGCGCGTAGGCACAAATCGAAGCTTGAGGTAGCAGAAGAAAAGGAGGAGGAGGAGTGGACGGCAAGCCTAAGACGGGAAGGGAGACGTGAGCAAATGAACATAGAAGGAATATACCCGCAGCGGGAACTACACATAGCAGACGAATTAATGGAACATTTGTTAACCCATACGGGTCGAGGCCCAAAACCAGGATCGGAACCAAACACGCCAGTAGTGACTGCGCATGCCCAACCAGTAGCTCTCATACCCCCTCCCGCAGCCCAAGCACTTCCCCTCACGCAAGCATTAACCCACACCCCACCCACAGCTCGAGCCCTCCCACAAGCGCAGACCGCAGACGCGCAATTTCCCAGCACCCAGCAAGGCCCTTCACAGATGCCACCTGTGTCACTTGTCCCATCCGCATCTCCCGCTCCAGAGACAGATTCTGCACCATCCGCCCCTCCCGAAGTCGAAATTGAGACCGGGGAGGCGAGAGGCGGGGCTGAAGGAACAGGATTTGGACGGGTAACTCGCAGCGCGATCAGCAAAGAAAGAAAGATTGAATTACAGCGAGAGGCAGAAAAGTACATAGAAGGAAATGATGGGACGGCAGCATTGGCCTCATTATATGGGTACCGAAGAAGCAACGAGAGACAGGTAGTGTTGGAATACATGGGGAAATTTTTGGTGGGAGAATGGAAAAAGTTACTTGGGAATTTACCGCCACAATGATTGTTAGATTTGAATAAGTTAGCACGCAGTGAGCAAAGAGATGAAGATGTAAGAAAACGTGTACAAACTCATTGAACTGAAAAATGAAATGGAAGATAGATATGCTGAAATGTTTGCTACACCTGAATATAGTCATGAGTGTATTAAGAAAGGTAGGAAGGAGGCGTCGAGGTTGTATATGCAAAATTCGTGGCCGACAGTTTTTCCAGGTGATGCAAAGCATTTACCGGCACCGGGACAAATAGGTGATAAACAAAGATTGCAGGCATGGGTAGGGGAAACAATGCGATGGATGTCGAACAAAAGAACGTCAGTGTAGGAAGTAAGTGAGATATATGATGGGTACCCATTGGAGATGAGAAAAGAAGCGATGCGAACGATAGTAGGAGTGTTACTGCAGCAGGTAATTGGATACAATAGAGGTAGAGGAAATGCACAAGGCAGGGGAAATTTGAATAATATGCACGGGGTGTCATTGGGATTAAATCAATGTGCGTACTGTAAAGAGGAAGGACACTGGCAAGCGCAATGCCCGCACCTACAGAATAGAGGTGGGTTTGGCCAGAGAAGGCCTCATAGAGGACATCAGGGGTCAAATGGCCCAAGCAGAAATAGCATGCAGCAGCAGCAGGGATATACCAATGGAGGTAATCAAAACCAATCCTATGGTCAAAACCAACCTCAACAGAACCAGGCATTGAACCAAAGTGTTCCGAACCAAAATCGGGGCGGGCAGGGCCAACGGAGAAATGATCAGAGTGGAGGACACAGAGAGGGAAATGGGAATATTTTTGATACACAGTCAAACACGTATTATAGCAGCAGCCGTGACTACACATCGGACGATGTGTTATTTTCGCAATAGGACAGCCCACGGCAGGGGTCGGAACCAATGTCTGTTCCCGTGAATCAGAGAGGACCCTTCGTAGAAATGAGAGTCGGGAATAAGGAGCACCGTTTCCTTGTAGATACAGGGGCACAAAAGTGTTCGATAGACCACCACTTGGTTCCGGAGATCCCACTGTCGGGGCAAAAGAGTGTTTCTGTAGGGTTCGCAGGTACACCACTAATTAATCCCGTGTCCGAAGCTGTCCCAATTACAATAGGACCATTTACGGAACAGTGTCCATTTCTTCTGACAGAAAATTGTGGGGAGAACTTGCTAGGATTTAAACTTGTTGAGAAAATTGGGGGCAGTTATACATTGTACGGCAGATGGGGTGTTCCTCACGATGCACCAGTGATGGAATTTATGTCAAAAGCGTTACCAGAAGAGCTAAGTAGAGTACCAACCTGTCTGTGGGCAATGCATGATAACGATGTAGGATGCTTGAAAATAGAGCCAGCAAAAATAACTTTGAAAGAAGGTGTTACATTACCACGAATTCCCCAGTATAAAATTTCTGTTGAAGGTGAGAAGGGATTAAAGAGTATTGTTACTGACCTGGTGAGATTGTGGGTGGTTGAAGAAATTGCAGGTAGCATGTGCAACAGCACGATTCTTCAGTTTACAAGAAAGGAGGCAATGAAGTACCATATCGTTTCATAATTGATCTGCGCGCATTGAACAAAGTGGTAGACCCACAATTCCCTTTGGTCCCAGATGTCACAACAATACTGACAATGATACCGGCCACTGCAGAATACTTTAGTGTAGTTGATTTGAAGAACGCGTTCTTTAGCAATTCCAGTGGATAAAAGCAGTAGATATCTGTTCGCGTTCACTCTAGGAGGTCGATCATTCACATTCACACGCATTCCACAAGGATACACAGAAAGCCCGAGCATTTACAGCAGAGCACTAAAGGAACAGCTAGATATGCTAGAACTACCAACAGGTTGCGCACACTTGCAGTACATAGATGACTTGTTACTAGCTGCTGACACAAAAGAGATCTGCAAAGAAAGTACTATATTACTATTGACACACCTAGCGACCCATGGTCACAAGGCAAGTTTGAAGAAATTCCAGTATAATCAAAAGGAGGTGTCTCATTTGGGTTACCTACTTTCGGAAGAAGGGAGAAGATTAACACCAGAACGCATAGAAAGTATTTCTAGTATGCCTATTCCAAAAACTCAAAAAGGAGTGAGAGCTGTAATAGGCATGGCCTCTTATTGTCGGCAGTGGATCAGTAATTTTGCGTTGATTGTGAAGCCAATGATAAAATTAACTAAGAAGGATGCAGTGGTGCCTTTACAGTGGAATGAGGAATGTCCAAAAGCGTTTGAACAATTGAAAGTTGCATTATGTTCCGCGCCAGTTTTAGGCCCACCAAACTACAAGAAAATATTTAGACTATTTGTAGGCGAGAGTGAAGGATGTGCATTGGCGGTTTTGACACAGGAACAAGGTGGAAGAAATAGGCCGTGCGGCTATTATTCTTCCGGGCTGGACCCTATAGCGTGCGCTACCACGATGTTTGCGATCTGTTGCAGCGGCTGCTGCGTCAGTGAAACAAACGGAAGGAATGGTATTGGGGCATACTTTAATTCTGATGGTGCCACATGCCATAGACGTTCTATTAAACAGAACACAGATGCAACACCTCACCTCTGCTAGACTAACAAGATATGAGCTCATCTTGTTTGCACCCCACATCCAAATTATGGGGTGTAGCGCATTGAATCCTGCAGAATTAATGCCACTGCCCATAGCAGAAATTGGTGACAACGAATCACCACCCCATGATTGTTTAATGGTCACTGAAGAAGAGACAAAGGGAAGAGTTGATTTGAGTGACACCCCACAAAAAGAGCCGGATGGGGAGTTGTTTTGTGACGGCTCTTGTTTTAAATTACCTGATGGCACATCAACTGCCGCATATGCAATTACTACCCTAGAGAGTGTTGTAGAAAGCAGAAGAATCCCCTACAGTTTGGCACAAGCCGCAGAAATAATAGCACTGACCCGAGCCTGTGAACTCTCTGAAAATTTCAATGTAAACATATATACTGACAGTCAGTACGCATTCGGGGTGGTTCACAACTTTGGTCGACTCTGGGCTGAGAGGGGTTTCTTGACATCACATGGGGCCAGGATTCAGCATGGGCCTTTGATTGTACGATTGTTGTCTGCACTCACGTTTCCAAAGCGCCTAGCTATAGTGAAATGCGAGGCGCATATAAAAGTAACATGTAAAGTGGGTGAGGGAAACGCATTTGCAGACAGGATTGCGAAACAAACAGCCACTGAATAAAATGATGACAGTACCGACTGAGGAAGTACCTTGTATGATAGAGAATGGAGTTGCCACAGTCAAAGAAATGCAGGCTGAGGCCACGACCGAAGAGATTCAGGGGTGGGCTGAGGGCTCTCCTGAGTTAGATTTGGAAGGATGTTGGGTGGACAAAGAGACCAATAACTGGATGTTGCCAAATTGTTACGTAACCGCAATGGTTACAATGGCGCATAGCCCTACCCACATTTGCGCGAAGAAGATGGTACAGCATTTATCCACAGTATGGAAAAATGAGCACATAAAAAAGAATGCAGAAAGCCTAGTGCAGAATTGTATTACGTGCCTGCAACACAATGTAGGGAAGGGAACCGTGACTCCAGTAGGTAGTTTTGGCCCACCCTCTATGCCATTCGAGGTGATCCATTTTGATTTCATAGAAATGGAAAGGTGCCAGAACTACAAATATGTGTTAGTGGTGATTTGTGCATTTAGCAAGTGGGTGGAGGCATAGCCTTTAAAAGTCTGTACTGCCATGTCAACGGCAAAAGTAATGTTGAAGGAGTATTTCTCCCGGTTCGGGCTGCCCCGTGTCCTGTGGTCAGATAACGGCCCACACTTTGTGGGCGCAGTAGTACTACGGATCTGTGCAGGTCTGTAGATTAGATTGACAAGCGATTCCACAGCCCAAGGCATCCGAGTTCCGCTGGGCTTGTTGAGAGACATAACGGTATCTTAAAGTCAAAGATAGCTAAAATCTGTGCTGGGAGGAAGTTGAGTTGGGTGGATGCATTACCCCTAGTGCTATTGTGCATGCGCACGTCTGTGCAGGCCAAAACTGGGCTCTCCCCCTATGAAATTATAAGGGGGAGACCGGCAAATGTATGGTGCGCACCGCAGCCCAAAAGATTATGTGAGGTCGAGCATCCTGTGTTAAGCACTTACTGTGGCCTTTTAATGCAGAAGTTGCGTTTGATTCATCAGCAGGTGCAGGAGGCGTTACCAGTGCGATGCACTGGACCGAGGCACGCGCTAGAGCCTGGAAGCTGGGTCCTGATTAAAAACTTTCAACGGAAGACGTCATTAGCACCCAGGTGGCGCGGCCCCTACCAAGTACTTTTGGCGACACAGACGGCCATTCGAGTGGACGGTCGCAAGGCATGGATCCATGCGACACATGCCAAAAGATTCCCAGGACTGCTGACAACTTCCGACGACCAGAGAAAGGAAACGGTCTCGGAAACAAAAGAAACTGTTGCCAGTCCACTGCCACAGCATCAGCCTGAGCGAGAAGTGAAAGTTGAAACAAAGCCTAAGCAAGAAGTGAAACTCGAAACAGAGCCTGAGAAGGCTGCCAGGAAGGGGAAAGGGCGAAAAGTGCCCCAACGTTGCTCAGCAGGAACAACATCACTGCCGAGCGACACAAACTCTGCATTGCAAACACGAGCAGAAACAACGCGTGTACCCTTTGGCGCCCACCAGCTTCTGCAAACGCACCAAGGCCAGAGAAAGAAACTACATCATTGCCACGGCGCTCATCGCTACCCATCATTGTGTCGCAGGCTGACACTGAGCCTGATACTGAAAGTGCAATGGCACTATTCACGGATCATACAATACCAGGAGTGAAACGGTATAATTTGCGGCCTCGACAGGCAAAGTGATCCTCAGATCTTTGGTGCTTTTCTTTTGCCTTTGGTTCCACTCACGGGCGGAGTAGGAACCAGGGGCGTAGAGGAGAGAAGTGTGAGAGTTGTGCAAGTCGGACAATTCAAGACTCACGGCTCCTCGGTGCGCTTATAATAAAGTACATGTGTCAGGAGCCAGAGCAGGACAAGCTGGATGCACATAAGTACTAAGGCTGATAGAGTACATGTGTCCTAAGCCAGAGCTGGATGCACATAGTACGCTGTCAATAAAGAACTGTTCAGAAATCGTCTGAGCAGTGGGAGAAAGAACACCTAATCTTGCTCGGAGGGGATAAGTGATCTAGGCTGTGAAAGGGTTGGCAGAATTGAACTGTGACATTTTCATTGAACTTTTGGCATCAAGAACGAGAGACATTTGCGACAAACTTTGCCAGCAAGAAGAAGGACGATGAAGAACAAATCGAGACCGGTTTCAGCCTCCTCCTGCACCCCTGCTGAAAAGATGATAGTTTTAGAGACTGTAAATTTAGAAAAAATGCAAGGTACTGATTTGGACATTGGTCCTGTGTTCTCTAAGTATGGTAGTACCAACAATAATAGCTATTACACTATGGTTCATGGAGTCCGCGCACCCATTAGAAAGACTTTTGCTAAAAGCAGCTACTGAAAGCCCGGTTCATGTAATCACTGGTACTTTGTCCCCAATGGAAGAAAGACATAGAGAAGGATATGGCAACAATACATTGTTGCTCATCCTGAACATGACCCATGCGGTTTTAAAGAAAAAAGATTGCTGGGTTTGTGCCCATTTACCACAGCACGGTGGGAAAGGGATAGGCTGGTATGTACAACCGTTATCATTGGTTTATTCATGTGAAGTATCGTTGAGTGCAATGTTCTTTGGGAAATTGAACAAGAGTAATACGGGTCAGCTAGATGAGACCAATATGAATGAATTAGATGATGTGATCATGAGACCTGTGGGTTGTTCCATATTACACAAAGCTCGCGTGTTTTCACCAGATCCCATGAGGAAAAATACACAAAAGACAAGACTAGACAGATTACATAGGCAGAATAGACCGATCCCGCCAGCAGAAGAAACATCAGTAATGACATTATAATAAGGGATGAATGGAATAAAGATGCTTCGCCCCCTGCCTATACAGTGGATTACAGCCCCAAAACTGCTCCCCTATGTTTAAGGAAAAAAGGTTCCTATAAAGTAGGAACGTTTAGCAGCTGCCTGAACACAGTGGTTTTAAAGCACGAAATAGAACCCGTGTACGTAGGGGACCCTGTTTACTTTATATGTGGGGAAAAAGCATATCCATGGTTACCTAGAAACTGGGGAGGTACATGTTACTTGGGTCTACTATTCCCAGGAGTGTTCCTCTTAGAAACTGCAGAAGTAGTGAGGCGATTAAAAGGTAGAACCCGAAGGAGTAGTGAAGATGGAATGATAGCAATGGATGTAGCCAATGGATAGCAATGGATGTAGCCGTTTATACCATTCTTGGCCCAAATAGAAAACTCCTATAACATAAGGAAACTGTCCAGAATACTAAAAAATACAATAGATACAACAACGGATATCTTATACAACATGACGTTGGAAGAAAAAGGAATTAGGCTAATGGCACTACAAAACAGAATGGCTCTTGATATAATATTAGTTGATCGTGGGGGAGTTTGCAAACTCGTAAAAACTGCATGTTGTGTGTTTATAGATGATTACTCCCCTACGATATTTAAAGCAATCCGTAAATTACGTGTCCTAAATTCCACACTCTCTACTGAAGAAGGGGGTTGGGGGATAGGTTCCTGGTTTTGGGGACTATTAGGGTCCTGGCGATGGAAGCTAATTTCGATACTAGTGGTGGTACTTGGTATATTCATAACATGTTGCTGTTGCATACAATGCCTACCAATAGTTTGCACTGAGATAACTGAGGGATGTACTAAGGGATGTATGCACATGGTGTCGAGAGGAAAACAAACACATGGCCGAAATAACAGAGACACTGATGAAACAAAAACAGTAAAACAATTCATGGCGATAGACATTAATGATGAAGATTATGCTTATGATAGCATGAAAGGTTCAGACATAGATACCCCAGACTTATCCTCATCAGAGGAGGATACAATGAATGAATAAGACGTTTGGCATAGGGCCAAAAGGAGGGTTTTGTCAATCTGGAAAAATGAATACCCTTCATTTGGATGATAGACGTATCTTGATGGCCGAAGGCCAACCGTCTTATGCACAGAATTATAGAAATATAGACTGCTGTGCTTGACCAACAAGCGGCCATTTTAAACATAGCAAGAATCGCCATTTTGCTTGTTAACCATTGCTCATTGCTTTCTGTCTAAACTGCTTTGCAGCTTGCAATTCTTGCGAATTCTGCTTACTCTGCTCAACTGTTAACATTGTTGTCTGAATATGAAAGGGCAAGGCCGCGGGACAGAGGAGTTCGTTGAAACTTCTCATGAGCAGCCCAGAAAGAAATGCCCACGCTCCCTCTCTATCGCCTTGAGGGAGAGCTGCAGGGTATTTAATCATTTCACAGCTGCCAGCCAGTCTCATACTGTGGTAGAATATGTTAGGATAAAGCAGCTAAAGGCTTGAATTATGCTCTTCTTACGTCCCCCCTTCACAAAACCCTTTAGAGCGTGTCGGCTCCCAGGACACGAATAGCACCTCATAGATAGCAAAGCTTGGAATGTGACTCTTCCCCCGTGTGCAGCTTGCTTCCAAGAACAGAAGCACTGTGTTCTGTTCAACAACTAGAAGATGCATCCGCACTTTCTAAATTGCACATTGTTACTAGAATAGACATCGAAAGTGTCATTGTCATACTCGTCGGAAATGTCCATCATCATCCCGAGTTCAAAGAAACTCAATAAAAGGGGGGTGTTAAACATGACATAGCTGATTGTATGATATGCATTTTGTATATATGTAACTGATGTACGTAATTCGCTCTCTTGCGTCCCTCGAGGTCTAGAGAATACACGTCGCGGGGCGTGAGACCACAGTTGGCCAATTGGGACTGTTTTGCTTGCAATAAACCCTAGCTTTGGGAATTTGAACCTCGTGTCTGGCGCATCCTTTCGTGTATGGTTATTGCCTTGTTTCCATATCGCGAGGGACCCCTAAGGGCCCCTTTCACATCAACTGTTCCGGTGCCTTATTGGTCGCTTCATGGGGTGTATTGCGATAGTCCCTGAGCATCCTGCATAGGGCCTGGTGCGGGTTGGTTCCTCTATGATTGCTCTTTGTATCGTCTTTTTGATTGACGCCATGAAGCGTTCCGCCATTCCTTTCGCCTGGATCCATTGTGGCGTGATCTTTTGGTGGGTAAATTCCATATGTTTCGCAAATGTGGAGAAATTGTGTCTGTTAAACGGGGGACCGTTATCTGATTTGATTATCCGAGGTATGCCCAATTCACTTAGTACCTCATTGAAGGTGGCTGCCACTTGGAGGTATGCTGTTCATGTGACCTTCTTTACAATGCAAAACCTGGAGTCTTTGTCGATAAAGACTATTAAGTATTCCCCTGACTCTAGTGGTCCATAGAAGTCGACTGCAACCCGATCCCATGGTCCGTCGGTTATGTGTGTTGTCTGTAATGGTGTGGGGCCCTCTGCCTTTGCGGTGCACTGGCATGGCAGACAGCTCTTCACCCAGCCTTATCCGGGCCCTCTATTTTGGAATGACCGCTAATCTTTTTTTTTCTTTTCAATAAATGGTCATCCCATTAGAGGTCACCAAATCATCAATGGACTGGATCAGTTTTCCATGTTTTAATGGTTTGTTAGCACAAAGCATGCCTCTATTCTTCCAATTGATCAGGTGTTCCAGAAACCCATTCCTGATGTAGTGTCAAGATCACGTCTTACCTTAGATCTTAATAATGGTGTCTGTTGGTGAGAGCCTCTTCCAGTCCACTGAACGCAGAGCCAATAAAGTAGGAAACCCCCTTTTCAGGGAAAAAACTACTCTATCTTGAGGTCGAAGGGTCCTTTGAAGTACTGGCCAATTGAAGGGTAGATGGAAATTCAGAGTCGCAGGCTCCGAACAATGGGGAAACACAGACAGAGCTGACTGTAAGGAACGCATGGTGGCAATAGTAAGACAGACACAAGTGACCACAGTTCAAGGGTGTTTATTGAACTTTCACAAAGGTGAGCTAAACGCCTATCTAACCTAAATCTACAAATGGGAGTAAGCTACGACCAACAAATAATAATAATGTAGTCCTAGTGGAGTCTTGTCAACATAAAAGCCCCTATACTACAAAACCTGTTGCCAATCCTTACCACTTATTTACAAAATAAGGTGGGGTAATGTTCATGAAAAAGAAAGAAGTGTTCACAAAATGATAAGTCAGGATGTTCAGGCTGCTGCACGGGACAAGACGGTTCACTCGAGCAAAGCACACACTCTCGCTTCTGCGGCACGAGGATACAGTTCCAATTTCACAGTTCAAGACCTTCTGTGTCCAAGTCGTTTTACTTCTTGCAAGTCTCTCGATTCAGAGGGCTTGGTACACAAAAACACCAAAATGTTATTTTCCTTTTCCAGCACTGAATTTGGGTGTTCACCCTCAGCCGGGCTCAGATCCTTTTTTCTTTTTCTTTTCTTTTTTTTTAAACGTATGTTTTTTTTTGTTCAATTAAACAAACATGGTGTATCAATAACAATATCAACAAGTCTTAACATTTCCCTCCTCCCTCCCCTCTCCCACCTAGGGCGGTGTAGGCATATTGCTCGGACGGAGCTGTGGATCGATTTACAAAATGTCGATGATTCTTATGTTGTGAGGGCCCCATTGGAGCATATAGTCACTTTGTAGATAGGATAGGATGCTGCCCCAGTCTTATGGGGTATGGGGTTGTGATTGGGTCTCTACTGCCAGCTGGACAACTCTTCCCACCCCTAGTGCAAGTCATTGCGAGCGTCATCAAATACACAACGTCTCATTGGGTCTCTAAACTATAGGGCTCTTTGATACGTGACCCTCTATAATTGGTTGGCACGCTTGTACCCTTCTGGATCCACTCGTTAGCAGCACGCAAGCTGGTACTCCAGGTGCTGTTGGGTTGGACTTGACCATGCCTCCCCACCCAGTTAGCCCATCATCCATCATAACTCAAGCTGTCTGCCATGAGAATAGTCTTTGGAACTTGGCCTTGCAAGTATCACTGCTCCTGGGAATAGAAGGGAATGTGAGCATGGCCTTATCTTATAGTCTCGGCATAGCTTGCCCAAAGTCTATTTCCTTCTGACCATGTGACTGGAGATGACATTTTGAGCTCCTTTGTTGTATTTAATGGTATTAAATGAATAAAACGTGGCACTCATTATATTTCCTCCGCATCTTAACAGGAGCTCAGCTCTCACCTCTTGTTCATTGAATCTTTCCATGATAGATAACCATTTTCTTGACTGCCCCAATCCTTGACACTGGGCCAGGCAGACCTTCTCGATTGTCCTTCCATCACCAACCAGGCTTATTCTACTGCGCCACACTTTCAGTTCTTCCATTCACAGGATTTTCAGTTTGCTATAATACGATGTGGAACTTCCAGATTCCTATGCATATGTATACCTTGGCGGCATCGCCTGCATTCTATTCACTACGTATAGCCAGCCTTCATGAATACTTAAATCTACTTAGGTTCCTGCATCTGTACAGAAATGGTTTTTCATTTTCTTCTATGCTCTTCTCACATGGAATCTTCATTCCGTACGTAAAGGGTCACTCGATTCTTTGTTTCATCATCAGATTCTATATGGTCTATTCACCTTTTCTTTTGTCATCTGTTCTTAGGTGCGTCACTTTGCATCATGTGACCTCACCAGTCTCTTCTTTCATCTGTCTTAACATGCTCTTCAGGGATCCTTCCCAAGAGACTATCAGCTTTTTGTGGATACATAAAGAATGGTCTCCTTAATTGATACTTTGCTTCAAAGGCTGCTTGTGTTATAGGCATCATTACAGGTGTCTCTTTTGTCGCTATTTCCGGTTCCCAACATATAGGTAGGTTATGGGTGGGACTTCAGGTAGAGGCTTTTGGCTCCTCCTCTACACTCCCCCACCCCCCCCCCCTCTCTGGTTGATTCATCGACCACGCTCTCACCAATCACCGCACCTAGACATCCTCTCTTGAAGTGTTTCTTTGGAGTCCATATCTTCGTTACACCTTTCAAAGATCCTGCTTATTTTACATGGTCGTCAACCCTCCAGATCATGTGGCTGCACTGTCCACTCGGGCTGCAATAGATCCATCTTCCCACATAATTCTTGTGGTCTCTTGGATACAAGAACTTCATTCCCTCAGGTGCATGAATACTGGCTTTTATATAGTCTCTGATTTCTTCATAAATCAGCTCTTAGGGGTTCAAATCCAGATTCAACATCGATCATGATCTTCATTCCTACTGCTTTCTTTATTGTCTTCTTAAATTGTGTGATTATTATCCTGATCACACATATTTTACCTTTATGGTAGTGTTGAATACACTGCAGGAGCTCTCAGCTGGTTATCTGTAACCATTTAGCTTTTGCCATCGTCTGGATCCTTGGCATGAAGATTGTCATGAATATCGCTGAAGTCTGACTGAACAGTCGGTGTTCATACGGCATAGCAACGAAAGCTTCTATTGATTTAGCTGAGAAATAGTTCTCCCTCTTTGTTCGATTGAGAAATCCAAGTGATCTCGTCTTCCTTAGATGAGCGTCAACCTTTATAAACTTTCCAATGTTAAGTCACTTTTCGGAATCACTAATGCTGGAACATGAATAATCACCATCGAACAAAGTCCTCCCCAGTCCTTGGGTAGCTTCATATAAGCTCTGGATCCACAAGCCCAGTAGTGGTCCATTATTACTACTGTCCCATCCTTCATTCCTGGTACATCGAAGATTCGACCGCACTGTTGATTCTCTCCAACTTTTCTTGTGCCATTGTTTCTGAAGCACAGTTCTGCACTTGCCAGAGGCACTATCTGTACTGGGCCTCCTCTATCTTCAACCTATGTCAGTAGTTTGGCAAGCTTTGGCCAGAGAGGTTTGCATCCCTTTTCTGGTTTGTGATGTTCTGTTACTGCTACCGCTCTGCATACAACTATGCCTTCTTCTAGAGTTTATTTTTTTTCACCTGGTAAGAGTGTGAGCCTTTTTACCCACTCTTACATGTGTTGTGCTGTGTGTGTTTTCACTTTTGTGTGATCTTGGGCACTGGAGCCTCACCTACCCTATGAGCACCAATTTGTATGTGTGTTACACAGCACCTTCAGTGCAGTGGCACAGGGTTGTCTTTGAGACTTCCCACCGACTCCATTTTTCAGGGGCTGACTGTCCCCCAGAAACAGGTAAAGTTGCCATTTTGTCAAGATAAATTTTGTAAAGATAAAATGTTATTAAAAAGCAATACCAATGTGCTACTAATCTTGCTAAAAGTTTGCAAAATGAGAGTAACCAACATACAAAAATATATATCAAACAGATAAAAGTAATTTAAAAGGGAAATATGTTTAGACGTTTCTAGAAAAAAGCAGCACCAAATGTAGCAGAATTAATGTTCAAATAATTTTTCATCAACCGCCAGGTGCATTTAGCTCAGTCAAAAGCCTACTCAAGAGTCACCAGCACAGACAGAGGAGGCAAACCCGAGCGGCTCGAGAGGCACCCAGAGTCCGACTACCCCTTACCCCTGCTCTGCTTATCCTTATAGAGGTACTGTGTTGCCATCAGAGAGCGAAGAGCACAAATGAGATACACAGTTTCACATGCACGAACGAAGACACTTTTAAATATAGATGGAGTTTGACAGGCCTAGGCGACCGTGTCTCATTCCAGGTGTCGCTCGCGTTCTTATAGATCTTTGTTTTATTTGACCCCAAGGGTTACAAGGCTTCTCACTGAGCACAGGTATGGGGGCCTCTGGCTTACTCCTGTTTAGGCAGTGCAAGTTATACCTTTCAAAAGTCACCACGAAGATCGCTGCAAATTATAGGAGAAAAACAAATGCAAACGCAGGCTTAGGATCAGCTGGGCTCTAGCTGGGACGAAGAAAGTTACTCTAAAGGGACGGAGAAAATTACTCTCTTTTCAAGTCTCGGACTTTGGTCTTAAACGCACTGCGCTCCACAATAATGCCCCATATTGTCAAAAGCCCAGCAAAACAGCGATCTACCTTAGCTTCCTTTTCTCCAGTAGCCTTTATTTGTTGAACATCCAACAAACAGCTTGTCAGGCTTTTTCCTGACAGGCTTTCTGAGGAATACGGATAGCCTGTTCGTGGCTGGCCTTGGCTCACAGTGTTGACATATGTATGATACAGACCAGATATTGCTTCAATAATTATGTGAATGATCAGCCTCCATACCCCAACTCAGGTATGGAATATGTTTATAGATTAAACTACCACCATGATGATAGTTATTCACAATTATGTTGTTTGGAACAGAGGTGCAGATTTTAAATTCAAACATTATACTGAACGTACTTTGCTGTCATCCCAGTTGTGAAGACGGCACCTGTGATCTTTGAACATGCTCTGTGCCACTGGAGAGTAGGCGCTACAGATCTGGATACTGATGCAGCAGGGCACAGAAGTACACTATGCTTTTGGCCTGGAGTTTGATGAAAGGGGCTCTGGTTATCAGAACCCCATTTCTGAGGTGGAATTACCTGCATCATTTTATTACTAATAAAAAATCAAAAAAGCAAACGCTTTTACCCGTGCCGGATTAATTGATTGATTGAAATATTTACACTGCGCGGACTGAGCATAATGAACTGCATCTAGGCGGAGATGGTTTGGGTGGGTGAGCTCCATTACTTCAGACATGAATGCATATTCCAGCCATCGCCAATCTTAAATTGGTTATTTGAAGAGAAACATGTTCAGTGATTTATGGAACTGGATAAGTATTTTCTTCTTCCTGAGATCCCAAGGAAGACTATTCCAGAGACTGGGTCCGTATACCCCGAACCGTCTATCTCCCCATGAGACGCATTGGGAGGGCGGAACAACCAACAATAGTTAATCAACTGAGCGCAATGTTCGAGATGGTTGGTATCGTATCTGTTTTTTGGACAGGTATAACAGGGCCAGATTGCAATCCTTCACAAGTACCAACTAGCAGGGAGGGGAAAAGGGAATGTCTTAAGGTTTGACCAAATCTGAGACCAACCAGAGACCAGTGTAAAGCAATGAAACAGAGTTGAAAAGGACTGAGGACTTAACTGAAAAAGGTCCACCTCCTCTGTTCTAAAGCCCAAATCGTGAGGAAGACCCTGAGAGGCAATTCTACGGTTGTTTGCTAGAACATAACTGATTAACCCATTATATAGAAAATCGGTACCTTAGTTGTGAATTACTCCATGCACAAGGGAATCTTAAACTGAATCTGCGCCGTGACTGGTAAACAGTAGGGAGACTGCAATGCTGATATGATAATATGATATTTCATTCATAACGCGCCTCTACACAAGGCGTGACAAGACAAGGGAGGGAAGACAGGGTATTGGCATACGTGGCCGAAAAACGTTTGATCTTTTTGATTTGACAGAATTTCTTTGATCGTTTTTTCTGTCAAATTAAATAAAATATATGGGGAAGGGTAAGCGAAACGGTTAAGGTGGGAGGGAGTGGGGGAGGGGTTGCACAGTTTCTCCCTCCGCATTTAAGACCAAATAACCAACCAAAAAGAACTAGGTCAAATTGGTAAAGTCAAATATATTGAACCAAGTAGACCCAAACCGGAAGACAGAGGGAGGACAAGACAATCTTACTAGGCCTTGTGTCATTCAGATTGTGCAAGTATGACAACGCAAAGTGCAGGTGGAAGGGAGAGGGGGGTAGTGCCAGTGAGAGGGAAAGGGGAAGTGCAATCAGGGCAGCATTGCTCTGAGTAAGTGCATCCGTGGCAGCGCGGCTCTGGGTAAGTGCAAGGAGGCAGGGGACTGTAGGGTTACAGTTACATCCCCTAAGTGCGCGGTATGCGCGGAGGCAGTGCAGAGGAGACTGATCATGGAGGAGCCTGGTACCCGGTGAGACTTTGAGGGTAGCCAAGCAACCAGTTGGCACAGCAGGTCAGCAAGAGAGAGAGAATGAGCGGTCAGCAAGGGAAAGAGAATGAGCGAGAGAGAAAGCAGAGGAGAAAGGGAAAGTCTTGAGCTGCGCCTGGAACTCGGGTGGTCCGGCTCAAGTTTGAGACGGGCAGGGAGGCCATTCCAGAGGGATGCACCTGCAAGGGATAGAGAGATCTACCCCCCACTCTCTGCCTGGAGAAGCGTCTGACCCTCAGAGAGTTTAATGTAGCTGAGGTGCTGGAGAAACATGATCTTACCTGCCTAGGAGGATTTTGGCAGCCATTTCCTGGACGACTTGAAGTTAATGAAGTGAGGTCTTAGTCAGCCCAATTTAAGCCAGGTTACATTAATTAATCCTAAAACCTTTGGTTGACATGAAGGTAATAGACACAGGATCACATGAAGGTTATAGACACAGGATCTAGGTATCCAGCAAGATGTCCAGATATCTCAACTGTGCTACCGGTGGATGGCAGAATCCCTGAAACCTCATATTTTTTATTTTTTTTTTTTATTTTATATGGTTTATTTTTAAACCTTTAAAAAAAAAGAGGAAAAAAGCAAAAACACATTTAGGATTTTTACAACCAGCATGAGGCCACATCTCATTATTTCATTTGCGTAGCCTCGGGTCTGTGTACAAGATTGTCAAGTTGTGTGTCGAATGACTCCTCCAGCTAAGATACCGCGAGACTGTCCAATCGATTTTTCACAGTTCGAAGAAAGATGACTAATGCATATAGCAGTGGTCTTTTAGTTTCTACAAACATGGCTTTCCACCAGTCGTCCCTGGACAGGCACTGATAGTTCTTTGTCACAGGCCCGAAAAGGATGTTCCTTTCTTTCACTAGACCAGGACAATTGATCGTCAGGTGCTTGAGTGTTTCATGTTCAGTTTTACACAGACGACACATGGGGTCCGGAGCCAATGCCAGGTTCCAAAAACAAAGATACTCTTTGGTCGGAAGAACATTCAACCTAAACTGTAGGTATAGCTTTCTCGACCATGCGTCCGGGAAACAAGACAAGTAGGTCGGAATGGTGCCATACGCTCTTGCCTCAGGAGGAACTTCCCGGGTTGTGCGCGAGGTCGATCTTTGTTTACAAGTGTGTATCCAATCATTTCTCCATAATTTCACTTTCGCAGCATCAGGGTTTTCTATTAGCATTTGGATTGAGATGTCATAGTTAATCAAGACATCATAGCACAGCTCATTCCATTGAGACAAAATAGTGGATGTTTTCTTGAGGTCTGAATTATGAAGAATTTCAATTTGTGGCTTTGGATTGGACAATTTAGTTTTTCTGAACAGACTTAGGAGGTTCCAAGCAACCCTGGCTTGCATCGAAATATATCCAAGCTCGTACCTTACACATGATGTTGAGGTCCCTTTAGGTAGGTGTAGAACTTTGGACCAAAAGATGTTTTCCAATGAGTTCCATATTTCGTTCCCACATCCAAACGCGTTTTCACCACCATAGATCAGGGACGGAACTACTTTCTGCTGAAAGAAGTTTATCGTGGGCTTTAAAGAGAATTTGCCAAATCTTTTGTTAATTAATGACGCTTGGCAAGCCAGCGTCCGACATTTGCTTTTTACAGATTCCAGCCAGGGCGCATCATTTCTGCTTGCGCTTAGTCTCATGCCTAGATATGTTGTATTTGGCACGAGCGTGATTGGATCTTTACTCAAGTACCAAGTGAATTTTTTCTTGTTATTTTTTACTCCACGCAGGTTCTCGAATATCATGATTTCACATTTGCCTTTGTTGATATTTAGGCAGTTTTCTGTCAGGTATTTTTCCACAGCGATGAGTTTACGTTGGAGACCTATCGGTGTGGAATCCAGGAGAATGATGTCATCCGCGTAGACTAAGTAGTCAATATGCGAGCCGTGGATTTTGGGTGGGAACGTAGCTAAGCCAATCATGGAGTCTTTGAGATCAGAGATGAACAAGTTAAAGATTGTTGCCGCCAGAGGACAACCTTGTTTGACACCTCTTGATGTCTCAATAGGAGCTGTTAACGTTCCCTTTGGGTCTAATCTAATTTTAATAGAGGTGTCTGTATGGAGTTCCACAATGGCAGCTAACAGGCTTGGTGGACAATTCCACTTGCTCATCTTTTCCCAAAGTAATTCTCTGTTGATGCTGTCGAATGCCTGCGATAGGTCAACTAATGCAAGGTAGACCTTTGAGTTTACTCGAAGGGCTTCCATTTTCAATAGATTTAATAGGAGTAAGTTGACACCGCACCCCACGCCCTTGACGAAGCCAGTCTGTCTTGGGTCAAACCGATTAGACTTGGCGCACCATTCGAGAAGTTGTTGCTGGAGGAGAGAGGCATACACTTACCTCATATAATTTGTGTTCTTGGCAAAGAAGTGGTGGGTGATTGGGGGAGAAGGCTGGAATTGTACCACATGGAAGGAATGCCCTATGGACTTTAATTTGCAGATGTAGGCAGAACTGCACTGCAGTGGTGGGCGTGTGGTGATGGGGCAGGTGTTTTGTGTGGTTGAAGAGAAAGATCGGAAGGATACAACCTATAAGTGTGTTCTCAGCAGACTGGTTCCAGAGTCGTGCAGAAATGTCAAGCAGGGGCGGGGACCTCTGTGCCTGTGCATTTGGTTTAGTCCACAGGCACCTATAAGTGACACCTACTCTGCTCTTCACTCCCTAAAAATGGTGAAAAGAGCATAGGAAGATATGAAAATTGACAATAATAATTAAAAGAGGGAGAGCATGCATACATCACACGTCTTGAAAGTAGTACTGATGCGCATATCTATGTAGTAGTCGTGGCCGAGCGGTTAAGGCGATAGACTAGAAATCTATTGGGGTTTCCCCGCGCAGGTTCGAATCCTGCCGACTACGGGCGTTAATTTTAAAACTATTTTTTTAATTTGCATTGTTTATTTGATGCATTAATGTATCAATGTTTGTAGTTAGAAAAAAGTCTGTGGAAAGTCAGCCTATGTATTGCCCCTATTCAGATAAGAGATCTCACTCCCAACCCAGTAAAGTGTAAGACGAAAATTCCTGTTTTCAACGATGAGTCACAGAGGAGACTTCCTGAGCGTTGGAACGGATGAGGTTTCCTCGGAGAGCGGCTGCACCCAGAAAAAGGCGAGGGTCTGGTAGGGTGGTGTGAGCACGTGGACTTCGGAAGGAGGGGGGAATAAGACGCCTGTTTTTTATTGCAATCACCCTCAAAGGGAAGACGGTGAAGCACAGACACCGTGGAATAACGCGTTCTCCTTTTTCTAAATGCAATAGTTTGGTGTCCATATGCAATGGGGACTTTTAATCTGAGTCATTCTTCTATTCGGTTGGTAAAGAATCTGCGCTGTTCGAGCGAGCGTGTAATATAGCGCCGACATGAACCAAAGGAAATAGGAGCTCTACGCATTCGTGAAGTCATCAGAAATTAACAACTCTGGCACATTTCTGAAACTTTCTTCGTGTGCTTCTTGCCAGTTACAGCAAGTGTGTGCAAAACCCTACAAAGCACAATTCGAACTCCTTGGAAGTATTGTCTAGAGTTTCAGATACACGAATGCTTTTGTGAGAAATCGTGCCTTCGTATGCAACTTTACCAGAAAGGCATTTTGGATCGGAACAATAAAGCAAAGAAACAGAGCAGTGTGCCTGTTGACTGTCTGCATCATTACATGGTGAAAATACCATCAAGACAGCCGGCGCTGTGGCTTAGTTGGTTAAAGCGCCTGTCTAGTAAACAGGAGATCCTGAGTTCGAATCTCAGCAGTGCCTTATCCTTTTACCTTCCAGGTGGAGGTGAAATCGAAGGCTGGTGGGTAAGAGATGCAAATCACGAGACCACAAACTGTATTTTCCCCTATGCAATGAGACATTATGAAGAATGCGGAAATTGCATTTTAGTATTAGCATCTCTTTTATTTCCATATGTCTAAACATGTGCATTCCTGTTTTGTATATCATTAAAAACAACTGTACCCATTTCTTCTGGTTAATTATTACTTCATATATTCAGTGCAGAAGCAGGATTTACAGAGTGTCCGTTATAAATCCGTAGATAAGGCACAACGAGATTAAGTAATGTGCCCAGCATGGTACTCAATAGTTAAGTGGTCAAGCCAGGATTTGAGACCAAACTGGACCTGAGCCACTTAAACGCCTATTTTCTATTTGGTAGAAGTATGTGTCAGTGTTGGACTTTCAAGAACCTTTTTATAAATATGGCATAAACGGTGCATACATCATAATGAAACAGCTTGCCAAATGTATACACCCTTAAAGAAAAACGTAAAGCAAAACTAGCATAAGTGTAGCATTCTCCCCCCAGCCCCTTGAATGGAGGAGTCAAGATCAAGCAGGCAAAGTTAGGCAAGTGTACTTTCAAGGCTTAAAGCTCACAACAAAGGCAATTGTGACAAGATGACCTGCTTATTGGTTGACACAGCATCCTGCTTATTTATTTATAGTGCAAAGAAATGTTTAAATTCCACATAAATGCAAACCCCTTTGTGTTAGTCAATTATGACCACATAATGAAAATGGGAGAGATTTTTAGACTTGAAAAAACGGATAAAATGGATATGAAACTTGAGATTTATTTGGGTTTTCTGACGCAAAATAGCAAATATCCCCTCACTTCTTCTCAACAAGCAGTCACAAAGAGGTGTTAAGTGTTTAAACTCCCCAGTGGGAGCCCTGGTGAATTTGTTGGCAGATCAGTGTTTAGTGACCAGTCTGCCACAGGTCTTCTCTGAGTGATGAGAGGGGCAGCCATAGCAGTTTAGTGTAATTTATTGCACTCCCTGACAACCCTGGAGTTTGACCTCTTCCTTGAAGACCCTGAGAAAAGCATGCACACCCTTAGACTCCAGGCCAATCCCGGAGGTTCGGCAGGACTCTATTAACTGCCCCATACAAAGTGTGGCTCAGCAGGAAAGGTCATAGACTACTTACTGTTCATGGACCACAAATCATTAGATCTAGGAAAAAGGAAGATGGTTTTGTCAAGGGGTGGAAGCGACGGGGAACCCTACTGCCCCATTTTACCCTGTTGCCCCGGCTGGTTTGTATGTTTTCACATTCCCGGAAGACATGTCACCTAGGAATTGGAAGGGAAGGGTTACTCTCGGCTCTGCGAGGTTTTGCAACATTCCAATGGTTCTCAGGCCTTGTTTTGGCCTTGTTTCTTTAGCAGGGTGTGTCTGTACCGCCACCAATGAAGATTACCCAAGCTCAGGGGAATCTTGGTTCTATTAAAGACACAGTGGCAAGCATAATGCTTTACTTCCTTTAATTCGGCTCTTAACAGCTTTTTAAAACGTACCCTTTTTAAAAAAAAAAATATTTTTACTTAAAATAAACGTTCAAGTCCCTTGCTTTTTGTAGTCCTGTGTCCTCCAACTTCCACCAATTGTGCTTAGGTCCCTCTATGACTCACAACCTGCCTGGCTCCCTTCCTCTTTCTTTTGGCAGTGAACGATCTTCCACCTTCTGGGAAGAATTCCATGTCCCAAACAATGTCAACTTGAACGCATCTTGAATCGAGCAACGGCTCTGCTAACACTAGCAACTCTGCACTATGCCGAACTACAAACGAAAACCAGATGCCTGTAATCCGGCTCGGCTGGAAGGCTCACGCAGTCTTCTGCTCACCTCCTACGAGGCAAGAAGGAAATCGCACCATCAGGGTGGGGAGACGCTGACAGATGTCCAATACACGTTAACATGTTATACTTACAAACATTATACAGCCTCAGCATGTCCAGGGTGGGATAATGCTTGCCTCCGTGTCTTTAATAGAATAAAGACTCCCCTTAGCTGTAAACCTGGTTAATCTTCATTCCATGTCAAGAACAAAGGCAAGCATTAAGGGGATGTACCAGCCCCTGCAGGGGGCGCTCGAGGGACGTCCCACATAGCGTGGGCGCCCCTCTGGCAGCCCCCTTCCCCGCTATGGAGGTTCCTACCCCTTCCGCTCCATCACGAGTGGGGCGGGCGTCCCCAGGGCAGGCATTTCCGGCCAGCCCTGGGGACGGCCTACAAATACGAAGGAGGACTGCAAGAACGACCTCTTTGCAGTCCTCCTCCGTCGAATTAAGAGCTTTCTTGGTGTATCGTCTTAGAAGGTTGCAACTCTGGACTCCCAAGTGCCTCCCGCCTGGAGTTTGGTAAGTATGGAGGCGGCCTTGCTTTGGATCGGTAAGTATGGAGGAGCCCCTTGTTCGTCAGTGGCCTGATTGCCACGGTGGGTGTGTTTACTGAGTTGGGGCTCCGTTTCACTTTACTGATTTGGGGGCTCCGTTTCACTTTACTGATTTGGGGCTCCGTTTCACTTGGCTGGTCACCGCACCAGCTGCAAATTGTTTGGATGTACTGTTATAGTTTTGTAATATTACGGCTCAACACATGCCCTGTTGGATGGATTGGTCAGGGGGCACGCAATGGGATTCCTCAAAGGGAAAGCCTCCCATGTTTAAGGGTTGGTTTTCTGTATTATATGATGTTATGTGGTCGCCCTGGGCACTCATTTCCGGCCCTTGGACCTTGCTGATTGTGGTACCTATGCGCAGTATATAAATACAGTATCTCAAAATGTGGCCGTTTTGTGGTTTTTGCTCGGTGCGCCCGCCACACCGATTTGGGGCATTTCTTGTCTGCCCACAGTTCATATTAATTTAAGGAATCGTTTGGTGGTAATGATATGTATATACCTGGCGTGACCCATTAACCACGTGGTACTCAGTTGTCTGTATAACCAAGGCTCGGCCCATGCACCCGCTCGGAAGAGCGCATTGTTGTTCGCCAAGCCGCACCTCGAATGCAGATTTAATTTTTCATTGTTCGCAATTGACAAAGTTTTCATTGCATGGTAGGATGCGAGCTTCATAGATGTATATCTCAGCAATTAAGCGATTGGGCGATTCATAACCCCCATGCCGCATATTATCAGTATGTCAGTATTTTCTTGCCCAATCAGCCTGTAGATTACCACCGTTTATTGAAATATAATGGTAAAAGATGACCGCAGCGAGGCATCTTGGTCACTTGACCATGTTCGCAATCCTATGAACTGCATTTGTGTTCTATTATGGCGGCAACGCTGGTTCACTTGACCAGCCTGTGTTTTGGTGCACAATGGCCCCCGTGCTGCACTGTTGTTTTTCCAGGTTGGAGCACGTGTAGTGCAGTGTTGTAATGGAGGATCGATATGAAGCATAGGCTGTTTTGTTTTGGGCCTCTATTTTTTCCAATGGGGCTGTTGATGGCCTCGGCGCCGGACGTCCCCTTTTGTTGTTTGATGCATAATTTAAACAAGTGGACATTCGGAAGTATGAGTACATTTGTGCATGGCCTCAGCGCCGCACGTCCCCTTTATTGTTCATGGGAGCAAAGTTAAAAACATAGGTACTTTCAGAAGAACAAGCAGGTTTGTTCACGGCGCCACACATTTCTGTGCATAATTTGAGGCGTTGTTCCAGAACAGAGGTATTTAATTTGATTTCCACGCCCAGCTGTTCATGGCCCTGTGGCGCAGTAATTGAGGTAATACCGTGGAATTAAGTGAGTTAAGGAATGATAAATCAAGGGGCGCATGTATGCTTGCTCCAGAATGGCTGCAGTTTCTAACCAGCGCATATGCGCAAGGAAAAGCTCACGTCCCTTAGGGCAACAGGGCAGCATATGGTGCTTGAGAAATAAACATGGAGTCTGTGATTGCATAAGGAATGACAACCCCTAAGGTTGGTCTGGCAATGTTGTGCCTTTACAAGTGAGGTCTAGGTACGGCCGCAGCTTTTAAAAAACGGTTGCGATGCTGGCGGGCAGAAATGACAGGGGGTAAGTGGATGTGTTTAGGCATTTGCGTTTTGGTGCATTGTGGGAGTTGTAGTTTGGCACACAATTGATATCCGAGTGGCTTTTTAAAAATATTTGTATTGGATAATAAAATCATCCTTTAAAATTATTTACACATAACATCATCATGTATATCAATTCATCATCATTTACATCACAAATTCATCAATTAACATCGCAAGATTATTACAAAACATCCATTAATAAAAATGTAACATATCAGTAAAAATTTAACATATCAGGAAAGATGGGCAACAAAAAATGAATAATCGCTTTGCAAACTCTTAGCTTGTTATTGTTAAACAAGTCGATCCAGACCATCTCAGGTTCCATATTACTATATAGATCAACCAATTCTTTTTTTAAATGTATTCTCCTTAGATTTGATAAATTTGGACACACAGTTAAACAATGCTCCAAATTTTCTTTTATGGTTAGATTTTCACAAAAACAACAATAAAATAACTCTTTTCTAATGACTCGCCTTCTTACCAAAATCTCACCCGTTGACCACAGATTCGACCTAAATCTTAAATAAAAATTCTGCAATTGAGCATTTGGACATTTATATAAGTAATCTGCCATGCTTCGCAGCTGCTTATGTATAAATGGGTTTGACTTAAAATCTTTATAGTCAAAGCACAAATTTCGATTTAATATCCAATCCTGTTGGTATAGTTTGACCTTGGCACGCTCTGGATTCTTCATCAATAGATCAAGGGTTATAGATGCATCAGCTAAGGCCTGCAGTATATGATCACACCACACTTTGGTGAATAATGATTTTCAGCTATTATTCCCAGGAGGTTATTCGCTTTTAGGCCTAAAATGCTTTTTCTTAATAATGCAGCCCTTTTCCAGTTATTTTGAACTTCAAGTGACAACAGACCTAGTTCGTACCTAATAAGTGGCAAGGGTACAGATCGAGGTAACATCAATAGCTCTTTCCAAAAGCGAGACTCAAATTTTGACCAATTCGTCTTCACAGGCATAAGACAATCTGTTCCATACAATAACGTTGGAACGACCTTTTGCTGGTAAAAGGTCATAATATGGTTCAAAGTAAACTTCCCATATTTACCTTTAAGAATTTTAGCTTGACATATTAACGTTTGAAGTTTATTAACTCTATCCAATTCATTAATTGTGTTGGCTTTTATTTCTCCAGATTCGACTTATGCCAGATGCAGTCATGCCCCAGCCCTGGGTTTAGTTCCCCGTATACCCGCAAGTCCCAGAATGTGTATTAGGCATTTGCCGCATTTGCCGCATTTGCCGCTGGCATTTCTACATAATGCGGCTTTCATGTATCTGCTACGCATTGGTTAAGGTGCTCTCTGTTGTAAAAGTGTTTCGGAAATGGAAAAATGGCTGCTTTACAGTGAAGAGTTTTCCTTTCATTCCACACGCATGGGATTTGTTTTCCAAAAACGAAAGTAATCAGAATTGGTGTCTTTTAGGGAGAATTCTCATAAATGATTTCCCTTACCTAAATAAAGAGTGCCCCAGCAGCTTTGCTGGATTTCTAGGATCTTCAGTGCAGTGACACAGGGTTGTCTTTGAGACTTCCCACTGACTCAATTTTTCTGGGGCTGACTACTGTCCCCCAGAAACAGGTAAAGTTGCCATTAACTTTATATAGTCACTTTAAACCACAGACCCAGTACACCCCATCTTACATGGAGTATTGGAAAGGGTTAACTCTTATCCCTTTTTGTCTGTGCCTCTTAGAGCTTTGTTTTGCTCCCTTAACATTAAGACTTGGCTGGTGGCAGTGGTATCTACCCTACCTTTCCTACCACGATTATCTTATATAACGTGGTAATGTTTTAGGCTATTATATTAGCCTCGAACATAAACCCGCTTGACCGAATACATTTTATATTGGCTCCGGCTGGGTTTAGTCGCCATTTCTTTTTGTTAAAGTCTTTCTCGTGTTTTTCTCTGCGTGCCAAACCGGGGATGATTCCTTTGTTCGCTGTCTTTTCACGGGCTTCTGCACAGAAGCCTTCCTTAAGGCGCCTGGTAGTCTAGGTAGGCAGGATGTGAGGGAGGGATCTTCGGACCTCTGCCATGGGTTGCCGTAGTAACCCAAGTCGCACTCTTGTCTGATTGGCTAGGGGGACTGGCCTTGCCAGGCTGCCACCATGCGTTGTGATTGACAGCCAGGCTGTATGAATGGGGGAAAACTGCATAAAAAGCAGGTCTCTGGGACTGGAAGAGCAGAGTCGCCACTGGAACGAAAGAACCAACGAGGAACTGGCAGAAGAGGACCCCTACCACAACTGTACCGCCCGGTGAAGCCCTGCTGCAGGTCCGAATCTCCAAATCCGACGACAGAGAAGATCCTCCAGGAAACTTCTTCCCTTGAGCTGGTGGGACCAACCAGTTTGCCCAAACTACAAGCCAGGACCCCTCCTCTGGTCGAATTCGCTGTACAGAGCTACAGTGGGCCGGATAGCCAGGAAGGTCGGACCCTGCTTGGGTTTTAAGGAGCACACCTTTTATTTGTTGTTTGGTGCTGCTGCTGGTCTCTTCCCTGGGTAGTGCAGGACCCTCCAGGCTTTCTACTTCTGATCAGTCCAACAGTCGCTTCATGAACCGTGAGCCTGCAGAAACTACCAGGAACGTCTGCCTCAGCTACAGCCCCTCTCCGTTCTAAGGTACTGTGCAAATCCAGTTGTGTGTTCAGCCACGGTGAAAGTGTTTGACATTTTTCTCCAATCCAAGGGCTTGTCCTTCTCTTCTCTTTGAACTATCTTTTCTACCGACCAACCTCGTCCCGAATCTGTGCCACGAACTACATTGCACCTATTATCTTGAGCAAAAGACTTTTGAACTATTGACTTTGGCCATAAGCCTTTTAACCTTATAGCTTCTCTTGTTCAACTGCTCAGAATACTTACCTGTTGGTTTGACCTAATTGCTGGCAACTTTGTCTTTCCCTCCCTTTTAAATTGCTGAAGTGCCATTTTGCTCCCACTTCATTGTGTGAGCCTAACTTGTCTAGAATTTAAGGGAAGTGGTGTGGTGTATTTATGATTGTGATTTTTAACTTGCTCAGAAAGTGAAGTAAATATATATTCTTTTACTTAGAAACCTTGAGCCAGTGTTTGCCTGAATCATAGTAATTGCTGTCCTTTGTGTAACTATCTTGTACTGCTCACTTACTCTTGAGATAAGTCTGGCTGCTCCGCTACTGCTACCTCTAGAACTGTGTAAACTCTCAAAAAGCATGATGGTACCCCTTGGGCTACCTGGGTATGTGATGTGAGTGTTTGAAAAACTTAGATGGTTGGATTGAGGGTTACAGAGTGAACACTTATGAAGGAATGAGGAATCTTGTAATGTTGGAGTCTATTTTTGATGTCTGCTCTCCTGATACCAGACAGCACTTGGCTGATTATAAGGAGATAGATCAAAAGAAACAAGCCAAGGCTGCTGACTTGTGGGTTGCCAACAGGGCTACTCACAAGCATTCTGGGGCTACTCAGAAAAAGGATGAGGAGAAAAAACCAAAGAAAGACAACAAAGAGAATTCTAATACCTCCAGTCCAAAAGAGGGCCACAAACAGCTACATAAGTGTAAACCACAAGGGAAACCAAATCAGGCTAGTGCATCATCTGGACCCAAACCAGATGGAGGTCAGAACAAACCCCCATTCATCAAAAAAGCTGGGAAATGTTATGTTTGTGGGTCAACTGACCATGTGAAAGGGGATCCCAGATGTAAGGGTAAACCTTCAGGGGTCCACACTGTCTCCTTAACCTTATACCCAGAGGAAGAAGTACCTATGGCAAGTGGAAACTTTCCCCTGCTGGCTGAAAAACACATGTGAGTCTCAGCCAGTGTTTTAGTGTCCCTAGGCTTGTGGGAACAGAATTTAGATGTCTATAATTCCATCCCAGATAATACTAAAGAGCATTATAAAGATAGTGTTCTTGTGAATGGCCAGGAAACCCCTGCCATCAGAGACACTGGACCAGCATAACTGTGGTGGATGAATAATTTTTCAAGGTGGAGGATGTTGCTAAGGCACCCAAACGCCTCACCAAGTTAGCTGGAGGCCCGGTGCAAATGCTTCCCCAGTTACCACCTCTCATCCAGTATAATGCTATAACTGTCAAGATACCTGTTAAGTGTGCAGAGTGAAGTGCCTGGGAGAGTCCTGTTGGGTAATGACCTTAAAACTCTTGGAGTTGTGTCAAGCACCCCGAGGCCTCCCAGTAAAAGGAAACAGGAGCTCACAAGGTATGCAAGGGAGAGAACCTTGAGAGGCTCTCCAGAGGAGATGATGGAAGAAAATATCACTCCCACTCCACAGGAGTTGCTCGCTGCCCTTTCTAGGAAAACAGAGGCAAAGGGGAAACCCAAGACCTCCAGGAAAACGTCAGACAGCACCCCTGTGCTACCAACAAGGACATCACCAAGTTTATCCAAAGTCACACCTGTGACTACTCCACCTGCTGATCAGAGTGTGAGGTGCAACCTTGTGTGGTTGAACCAGCATCTGAAGAATCAGATCTGGAGGAAGACACTGTCTTAGTTGGAGATCTTGACCCTGTTGAACCTCCTGAGCTTTACTGGCAGAAGGTGGACCCAATAGGACAGACTTTAGCAAAGGACAGAGGGAGTGTCATGAAGGTCTTCGGCAACAGGCTGCTAACCAACTTGATGGGCAAGAAGTTGGAAAGCACAGGTTAAGTTGGGAAGATGGCCTCTAACAGACTCCAGTTCCTACGGTTAGCCCATGAGATACCTTTGTTGGTCTTTTTGAAACTCAAGTGACCAGCCAAAAGGCTCTCACTCTACTTCTACTAGCCTAACATGGGTTCAGAAGTGGACAAATTTTGTAGGAGCTGTCGCACTTGCCAAACCTCTGGCAAGAGTGGAGCCCAGAATGTGGCACCCCTGGTGTCTCTCCCAGTGGTGGGAGTTCCTTTTGAGAGGGTGGGCATTGTCAGTCCCCTTGACCCTCCCACATCTTCAGGGAACAGGTTTATCCTGGTTGTAGTAGACTGTGCTACAAGGTACCCAGAAGCTATACCTATGAGAACTGTTACGGTTCAGGCTGTGGCTAAGGCTCTACTTGGTATTTTTACCAGAGTAGGGTTTCCTAAGGAAGTGATATCCGACAGGGGATACATTTTATGTCCCACTACATGATTAGAGACGAAATTAAAAGTCCCATGGACCACGCGTTAAACGAGACATGGATTGAACCAGAAGAACATCAATATCTGGTTAAAACCAACTCGATAATCCCTGCTTTCTATTTACTCCCTAAAGTCCATAAAAATGCACTGACACCCCCAGGTAGACCGATTTGTATCGGCGATAAACTCAATTCTGGAACCTTTATCAGTGTATTCAGATTGGTTTTTAAGACCTTTCGTGAGAACCATGAAATCTTTTGTAAAAGACACCACGAGTATGGTTAATATCATCCAGAACCAGGTGTATGAAAATAACATCTTACTTGTGACATTAGACGTCACAGCGTTGCATACCAGTATACCACAGACCGAATGTCTAAGAGTGGTTGAACAATATTTGAACAAACGAACTACAACCCTGGAAAAGGTCCCGACTGCATTTATACTAGAATGTATAAGAATTGCCCTAACAGAGAACTTTTTCCTCTTCAAGGGGACTTTCTATCGCCAAATCCATGGAACCAGCATGGGGGCCACTTTCGCCCCGGACTTGGCGAATCTGTTCATGGACAACTACGAAAATCTATTAATTTATAACTTCAACAACCCCTTTAAAGACCAGATAGGCCAATGGTATTGATACATCAATGATGTGTTTATGGTATGGAAGGGCAATAAGACTTTACTTTCTACCTTCCTAGTTTGCCAGTTTCAACAGTCAAAACGAATACATCAAATTTACAATGTCTGTTGACGACAAGGCGATTCCCTTTCTAGATCACCTAATTTGCAGATCAGATACAGGTCATCTCTTTACCAAGTTGTATTGGAAGCCCACTGACAAAAACACCCTTTTAAAATATAACAGTTTACATGCTTTGGCCCTACACGATAACGTACTGGTGGGGCAATTTTTAAGGATCAGAAGAAACTGTTTGAATGTATCAGACTAAATCAAGGAAGGCAAGGACTTAAAATCAAGACTAAAAATGCGAGGATACCCGAAGAAAGTAATTCACTCTTCCTTTAAACGGGCTCAACACTCCAATAGAGCGCAGTGCCTAGACCCCGAACCCAAAACAAAAAGAGGACAAAATCACATGTGTAACAACGTTTAGTCCAATTAGTAATAAGTTGAGAAAGAGCATTAAGAAGAATTGGCATATTTTACAAACAGACGATTTTAGTCCCATCACAACATGCTTTGCCTTTAAGCGTCAGAAAAACTGTAGAGATATGTTAGTACATACATATCCTAAAAAAGTAGAAACACCTAGTCAAAGCACCCTCTGGCATCTTCCTCCAGGTGTGGGTCATTTTAAGTGTGGCCACTGTGTGATTTGTCCTCTAACCAGTAACTTGAAGTCCATTGAACTGAATCGAAAAAATGGGGTCTTTCGGGATTTTTCTAATTGTGCATCCTCATGGGTCTTCTATGGAATCAAGTGTCCTTGTAACTTGATATACAAAGGAAAAACAAAAAGAAGCGTGAAACGGCGCATATGTGAACATAAATCATGCTTAAAAAACAAAGTGGCTAATAAGCCTTTGGTAGCACATTATGAAACTTAAAAACACAAATATACTGAAATGTTCTGGTTTGTGCTTCAACTAATCCCATCAACAGAAAGAGGAGGAAACGGGGAAATGTTGCTCAGCATGAGCGAACAACGCTGGATTTATTCCCTGGACACTGCAAATTGCGGTCTGAATGTAGCCGTGGAGTGGAATTCCGTTCTGAGATAATGTTCCCAGATGTGGGTCTGTTTTACTCCCCTGGAACATATGAGTTTCAAAGTTCTTGTGTGTGTAGCACACGGCCGTATCTTGTGTGACCTGATAGGGTGCATTCTGGTCTTTGTGGTCATTCAGCAGCCGGCTCCTAGGCACACCAGTCATTATGCTCTGTACCGAGGTTATATAAATATAAAATGGTATATTTAGGCAACAATTTTGCCGTGCATGACATGACGATTTTGCTTTTGGAACACTTGTATATGGACAAAAAATCATCCAGCCCCTTTAAACATAGGTAGGGCTCCAGCCCACTGCCATCACGTGATACTCGGATGTGATCTGATATAAAGGCAGTCAGCTGCTCCACTATCTCACGCTCCTCCCCTGACGAGAATCCCTGGACTACGACAGTATGTCTGGCGAACGAGAGAAAGTGCTCCACGCTTGTGCTGCTTTCCTCCACGGCCACGCTTTAGACCGCGGCAGCACGTCGAGTGAACAATAAAAAGGTATGTTGAAACGCAATGCCCCAACATTAGTGTCGCCTTCTGAACTAGAACCAGCTTCCCCCGAGAGAGAGCCCGGGCGGTTCTGTGTACCGTGTAGTATGCTCACTAATATCACATGGTTTTTGTCGGCAGATGCGAGAAGCCATGCATGCCGCGTGTTATTTGCCGTTTTTTTTACTGTCTGCATTTGTTGCGCTGCAGGGACTTTTTTAGAGAGGATGCCTGTGTTCCGCACCACTAGCCCCGAGATTAATGTAGAGGATACCCGGATGGGTTACTAACAGCCCCTGTCTTAGTCGGGTGCTGTTTTAAACTTGCAAATACTTTTCCAACTGTAGCTTGATGCCCCGCTTTTTACCTTTTATATGCAAGGAGCCCCCTACACACCCTAGCCATGGCGCATACCGTGAATGCAGGGTGATGAGATTGGATGTGAAATATTTACACACGTTTAAACCCCCTGTTGCAGGGAAAAAAGGTAAGGATTTCCCGGAATAAAGACGTTTTCAAACCTGGATTATATTTTAACCCATTCCCTTTTGGAGCTAAGTAGAAAGGAAATACCGCTCTGTAAAGTTATGCTCCCAGAGCTCATTAATTAATATAGAGTTGTCCTGTGGAAGAAATAAATACAAAATTGACGACACTGTAGTACATGAACAAATATGATACGAGGTAGACATCTTCAGAGAAAATATAGAGTATGAGGTTGGTAAGTTTGAAACATCTATTGTGCCTCCTCTCTCCCATCTAGGTCTTTACTAGACGTAGATGCGAAAAGAAATTTAACTGTGGGTGGAACATTACATCCTTGTAAGATAAGAAATTGCCTGGTTATTCGGTGAACAACAATTTCTGAAATGTATAAATAACGCAGGCTACAATGCAGCCGGTGCGCACTCAAGCCTATCTTGATTGTAAGTAAGGGTTGAATGATGTTCTTTGTGTTTTCTGTTTTTACAAAGACCTGCATGAAAGCACAGTGTTTGTGGTGAAATACGTAGTGTACAAGTCTTTGGACAAAGTTTCCTCCTCCTCTGAAATGTGGATTTCGAGTGTATACAATAATATATGTGCACGGTTTCCAATAATATATGAACAAATTGAAATGATTTTCTGCATTTTAGTAATATCGTAAACCTAAAGGAGATATATAGATGTTTTGAAATCACCACCAAAAGACAACACGCTGTTGTAAATGCTTTCTCTTTTTAGATATGCACATACTTGTATATGGGGTATACAAAAGTAGTAACACTATACAGAAGAAATATACCTGTCCTGAAGAAGGCCATAAAATCAAGGGTTCGACAAGCACTAGAGATGGTGCCCAACTCTACCCAAGGGCCGAAACATGTTGACTATGGTATAAGACTAGAAAACAACTGAAGTCTAACTAACAGCTACAATCTAACGTAGTATTGTTTGTATTGAAGACAAAGATCCCCATCACAGACCAATCTGTGTTTTAATTATGTTTTGAGAATTGTGAATAATTATGGTCTGTTTTATGTAGATATAAATTTATATTTTGTGATTCTGAATAAAATCTGTTTTCTGATAAGTAAATAGTGGAGAATGGTTTAACAGCAGCGTTTCTGTGTGATAATTGACATGTATGTTGTTGAAGGAGAAAATTATGTTCTTTGCGGTGCAGTAGAGAGTATCATCCAACCCTATATTTATAGGCAGAGAGTGGGGTAATATGTTTTCTCAATTTTGCTACATTGAGCCCACTACATGCAAGCCATGTGGAAAAACTGTGGTGTAACTTACAAGTTCTCTACCATCCACAGACAAATGGACTGGTAGAGAGGTTTAATCATACTATGAAGAGCATGATAGGTGCTTTAGAGGAACCCCTTAAGAAAAAGTGGGACCTTCTACTGCCATGCCTTCTCTTTGCATATAGAGAAGTACCTGAGAAGGGAGTGGGTTACAGTCTCTTTGAACTTCTCTATGGCCATCCAGTCAGAGGTCCATTGGCCCTGATAAAGGAGGGAGTGCTCCTTCTCCCAAGCCAGTCATAGTGACTGACTATGTGATAGGTCTCCGGAGGAGAATGTCACACATGATGGCAGAAGCAAGTGATAACTTGAAAGCAGGTCAGGCTCTGGTCAAACATTGACATGACCAGAAGGCCAAATTGGTTGAGTTTTCTCAAGACCAGCTTGTCCTAGCTATGGTGCCAACAAGGCAGAGAGCCTTGCAGGACAAATGGATAGGACCCTTCAAGGTTGTGGGCAAACTTGGAGAGGTGAACTATCTGGACTTAGGCAGAACTAAGAAGGTTCCCAGAGTCTTTCACACCAACCGTTTCAAGGCGTATGTCTCGAGACCAGATATAGGAGCTTTGCTTCTAGCTTCAGCTCAAGAGGAAGAGGAGAGCGAACCTCTATCTGACCTCCTCAGAGGCAAACCTTTAGATGAACAGATAGGAGTTAATCTCTCTTCTCATCTGACTTCTGAACAACAGGAGGAGTGCAAAGTTCTGTTGAATCAGTTTGCCTCCCTGTTTTCTCTAGCACCAGGCTTGACCCCTTGGGGCCAGCATGATATTCTCACTGGTGACTGTTTACCTGTCAAAATTGGGGGTTACAGAATGTCAGAACATGCGAGTTCCCACATCAAAGGAGAGGTCAACAAGATGCTTGATCTCGGGGTTATAGAGCCCTCTACAAGTCCATGTCCTAGTCCAGTTGTTCTAGTACCAAAGGCAGGATCCAAGGAGTTGAGATTCTGTGTGGACTATAGAGCTCAAAATGCAGTCACTAAGACTGATGCCCATCCTTTGCCAAGGACAGATGAACTGGTGGATAGACTTGGTTCAGCCAAGTACCTCAGTACTTTTGATCTAACCTCAGTCTATTGGCAAATAGCACTGACAGACCATGCCAAGGACTTAACATTCTTTAAAGAGGCACAACTACTGGCAAATTAGCGCAAACCTTGCTGGTGGGTAAAATTATGGCTAATAGACACGTCAGCTGGGTGATGCTTATAGGTTGTATGGATACAAATATGCCCCACTTCAGGATAAAAAGACCACAAATCCCAGAATGCAACTCTTCGTGTGCGTTTTAGGAGTGGGGCTCCGCGCCGCACGTAACAGTCCTTTCCTATTTAAGTCTGGTGCGACAAGGGGGAATTTTATGGTTGCATGTGCAGTACGGGACACAAATGCTTTGTTTGCTTTACAATACTGAGACCGCAAGCAGTACCACGTGTGCGATTGCAACTTGTAGGGAATAAAATACGGGATAGTTTTAATTTAAATGGGATAGTTAGCGCCCTTACACAATGTGTTCCAAAGCGCTTACATAAGATATGAGTGGTAAGAACGGGTGATAACTAGGGAGGTGGTGCCTTATTTGCATCCCCATGCATTTCGTGTGCCTTGGTGGGCTTTGCTTAGGTACCAGTGGTACAATATTAGTACGATAGACCTGCAAGTATCTCACTGCAGGGCAAGGCTCCCAGTAACGTGGGAATAGTGACAAGGGGGGTCGGAGTTTGAATGGGTTATAAAAGAGGTTGCGGTTGGCATGGTGTGCACTATCCTCCCCACCCCCTTTTTTGGGTTCCTGCGAACACCAGTAGATTTAAAAGTGCTCATGGGGGATGCCCAATTTTTATTTGGTGGTCCTGCACACGGTTTCTTTATAATTTACAGGCACTAGATGATGGGACTAAGGAAGCTCGAATGGTGCAGGATTCGTTAAAACCATGAATTTAGGATAGGTGCAGCATTTGTGAGTATAATTTCGAGGGTTTGGGATGAGGGCGTCCGCACGTTTCCTCAGAAAGGCAGGTGTTCGATCTGTATTGTTGGGGGTTTTGGGATCACCACTGGCAGAGGGCTGCGATTGTGGTTACGAGATAGCAGGCACTTGCAAGTTCAGGGTCATGATGCAGTGGGTGGTTTGGGCGTGGATAGCGATCAAGATAGCTCAGGGGGTTTCAGCGCGCGTTGCAGCAATATGCATGGGATCAGCATTTCATCCTGCTGAGCACTGTAGAATGAAACATCATTATCGTTTGACCTTTGATGTCTTCTTGCATTCACTGTGATTTGAGAAATGGGCCTATATTCACTGATATTAACAATACATATGGTACATTGGAAACAATTCTGGGTGATGCCACTTCTGTTTGGGTCAAGCGGTGAAAATTGTCACAGGCACAAGGATACGGTTGCGGTAATTACTTACATGGGCCGCTTTAAATGGTATGCTTCCTACGGACATGTTCGCGGGAGCAAATACAGTCCATTATGAGGTACCCCAGGGTGAAATAACTCATCAAACTAGCCCACACTGGCCAAAAGGGCCCACTTGGGACACCTAGTATGTGTCATTAACAGCGTATATAAATGACTGATTAAATACAGGTAGGGGCAGATAAATGGAGGGTAATGAGTAACTCCTTATATGTAATCACAATTATAAAACACAATACTATTTTGGGGAGTAAAATCAAGGGTTACGGTTAAAAATCATGTGCAGCAATACAAGGGCAGCAGACCCCACCAGGTGCCAGCAGCTACCAATAGAAATCACATAATCAGTCAACTGGACAGTAGTACCTTTCTATATGGGGAAATATCCATTTGTATATCTGTATATAAACACGCTTATTGAACGGGCTCAGGGTTTTCACGGGCAGCATAGCCTGTTTTGTTGCAAGACCATAGTGTTTCTTGGGGTCTAGTCGTATGTCAGCAATAATGTCAGAAGTCACGGATTTCGTTATGTGCATGCACTGGTTAACGCTTAACTACATTTTGTAACGCAGCGTATCAGTGGACTATTCCACCCACGCTGTCCACAGTTAGGTTTCGGGCAAGCAGTTTAGTATCAAAAGGGTGACAGTAGAACACCCATGACAGGCTTTGTGGTTACTACAAACTGATGTATGTGTAAATACAGGTTCAAGGATGCATAAGTGGGAAAAGGATCGTTAGGCAAGCCTGGCACAGTATAAGTAATGAGCTCAAATTAAGGGAAAGGTGGGCCGTGTATAAAACAGGTAAAAGAGGCATGATGGGACAATAAAGGTTGGATAAGGGTCTCCGTAAATGAAAAATTTTCATCACATTTGCATGGAGGGACCTTTACTGAGATGGCTTCTCAGCAGCATCTTGGTTCCTGCTCAAGCAGTAGGTTCACCAGCAGCGGGTTTGTCCAGGGGTATCTGGTTGGCTAGGGGTACCTACAGTCGATGGAAGTGGGGCTCCAGTGGGGGTGGATGGGCCAGTTGGTGGACACTAGTATGCTGATTACGGTGTGAATAACAGATTTTTGGTTATGTCTTATCATAGGATATGAAAACAATGTGGACGCATCAGTCGGGGCCCAGGAGTGTTACGGGAAACGCAGCATAACGATCATGAAAGGTCTGGTAATCTGTGGGACACTCCCACAATTACATACCAGTGGTAAGACTGGAGGATGGCATAAAAGGTACAATATGTTCCAAATTGAGCTTTTTTGTGCAGCGGTACGGTCTGCCAGTACCGCGCCCAAAGCCCGCAAAATGTTTTGGGGAGCTATGTGGCCTCCTGCAATGTGCATGCACATGGTAAACCTGGACAATGGTGAAGTTACTTATTTATATCATTTATACATAATTTGAGATGACAAGGCCAAAGGTACGGTGAACGGTGCATACTCATTGGTAGGGTGGTTGTGGTTTTTGGGATTGCACTCCTTTAAGACAAACAAATATGCTGGAATTGTGGTTTAGGTGAAGGTGGAGGGCCGTTTTCAGCTACAACAAGAAGTTAGAATACCAGTACTTATTTACTAAGGCAGCTGGGTGAAAGCATGCCCCGCGGGGAGACTGGATGCATCTAGAACAAGGGTAAGCGGTGGGGTCTTAAACAAGGTGGATTTACAAGGTAAAACTGGATGTGGAAAAATCTGTGATAGGTGGGAATTGTGGTTTGGGTGAAGGTCGAAGGTCGTTTACTGGCTAGATCAAGGATAAGTTTTATTGAAGCATGGGAGCATTGGGGATAGCGGGGGGACTTGAACCGTGGGTGGTTTCCCGATGGCCGTACTCGAGCCAAAGTCAGACGACGGGCACTGGATCCCTATGGACACTGGAGACTCCTCACCTTCATGTGCAGTGGCCCGAGGGAGAAGCACTCTTTGCACCAATCTGGCGCAAATGTCCGGTGCCTTGCGACATACATGGAGGTGGCAAGGGGACACCGGAACAGTCAGAAATTGCCCCACTTTTTGGGGGCTAGGCATTTTTGTGGTATAGATGATCATGAACCATGGTGCTTTATGGCTGGGACTGCCCCCTTTGTTTTGTATGCTCCAATAAACTGTGATCTGTGTTTCCAAAAAATGTAAAATGTTGTCTGACTATTATTCGCTAATTGCTCAGGTTTTGGTTCACAAGGTATGTCATCCTTACACGACAAGAGGGGTGGGAGGGCACCAATGGGGGGCTGACACCGCTATGCTTGTTCAAACCTATTTATGAGAGTGGCTGCAATCTCGGACACAGGCTTAAGATAAAAGGTCTTAAATGTTGTATCAGAAGACCAGTCAGCTGAATGTATAATGTCCTGTAAAGACATCCTTGTGTTATGTTCCATCTCCCGAGCCTTCTAGTCTTGGAACCTGGAAGGCTCGGGAGATCCAGTGGATGACGGTTGATGGTGAGTGGAGGCTCTGTATGTGTCCCCTCAGGCCCATAAATAAAGAACCCTTTTCAAGAAACTACTTACGTCTGGAGTAGCTTCTTTCACTGGCGACAAGGGTTGCTCATGGGACTGTGGGGATACCCCACAGGCAAGGCAGCGCCGAATCCGGAGCACAACGCGGACAGAAATCCGCAGGCAGCACATCAGACCAGACATCCCTCCCACTCCTATAAAAAAAAAAGGGACTGCAGTTGGAATCCGGGGGGTCAAGGTATGAGAGAAAGTCCATGGTCCCCAAAAGAAGGAAAGCTTCCATCGCGCGGCGCTCGCGGGTTAGAAGAAAAGTCAGCGAGCGTCAGCATTACGTGAAGGGAAGGCCCAGAGGCTTCCTTAGCAACCGTTCCAGCCAGTAAACAAGGACTTAGCAACCAGAGGAGACAAGGCCCTGCTAAGCAAGACTGGCCCTAAACAACAACAAAAAGCCCCATTAAGGAGAAAGGGCTTTGCAGTGCACCAGGAAATAAAAGACGAAAGGATCCAAGCTACAAAAGCAAATACATTTTTCTTTCAACAAAATAAATAAATCAAGCATGGCAGCTGCTAGCATGGCACCACCACCACCGTTTTTAGCTGAACCTGGTACACCAACAATCAGGTGGGACAGATGGAAGCAATTATTCGACACATACTGACTGGCGATAGGTGGAGAAACGTTCACGTCTGCTAGGAAACAAGCTGTTCTCCAACAATACACAATTTAGCAGCAGAGGGGCGGAGTGTCTATGATGGACTACCAGTAGCAGAGGGAACAGGCCAAGGGAAGGTACATGATTACATGCGGGTGCAACAGAAATTACAGAATCATTTTGAACCTAAAAAGAACATTACTTTCGAACGCCACACATTTTTTGATAGATCACATGAGCCACAAGAACCGGTAGAGTGTTTTGTGGCAGCTCTGAGAACCTTGACACACGTGTGATTTTGGAACACTAACTAACTCCCTAATAAGAGATCAATTAGTATGATGCACCAATAAAGCTAGAGTGCAAGAGAAACTTTTGTCGAAGGATTTGTCATTGGAACAGGCAATGGAAGTTGCTAGAGGAATGGAACAAACTTCCCGCTACATGAGAAGCTCGAGGAACGAGAAACAAGAAGTTTCAGCAATAAAGCAAAATAGAAGAACAAATGAAGGGAAAGAAATGTAATGTTACAAGTGTGGCAGCAATTGGTGTCTATACTCTAATATATTTTGCCATGCAAGAAATGTGAATAGCATTAAATGAAAAAGAAGAGGACACTTTGCACGAGTTTGCTGTGAGTCATCAATAGAGCCCATTGAAACAGGAGGGAGACATCCGGAACAGGAGTGAGACATCCGGAACAAGAAGAAACCTCAGTGAACCAGTCGATGACTCAAGTTAAGCACATTCTGGAAGTAAGTGCCCTGTCTGGAAAAGGGAGGGGGCAAACCAATGTTTTTGTGATAAATGGTAAAGTGGTAACTATGAAGGTGGACAGCTGCTCCCCGTGGACTATAATGTCACAAGAGACGTACGAAGAATGTGTAGAAGGGAGAGTTGAAGATCTACTTAAACATGACATAGAACCTTATTCCTATGGAAATGTCAAGATTGAACTAATGGGGAAGTTTTCTGATGTTATCAAATACAAAGGCAGGAGCTGTGTAGCAGATGTGTATGTCACTGAAGAAGATTCGTTATTGTTAGGTTGGGATGAACAGTACAATTTAGGAATCCGCATCCATGCGAATGTGATCACTATAGCTGAAGTAGAGGACAAGTGGGAAAGAGAATTCCTGGAAGTATTCTCAGAAGGTCTAGGAAAACTAAAAGGTTTCGAACATTGCATTAGGCTCAAGAAGGAAGCAGTACCTACAGTACATAAAGTAAGGACAGTTCCACAGCAGTTAAAGAAGAAGCTGAAAGAAGAACTGGAACTGTTACTTCAGAAAGTGATAATTGAATGATTTGAAAGTTCTGAATGGTTATCTCTAGTTGTGACTGTTGCGAAGCCAAGTGGAAGCATCAGACACTTTGTGGATTTAAGAGACTTCAATAAGAATATTTTGGTGGATCGCGACCCATTACTTGTCATTTCGTAAGCCTTGTCATCATTAAATAACTCCAGATTATTTTCAGTGATAGATTTATCCTCAGCGTATCATCAAGTACCCTTCACAAGTGAATGTCAACATCTTACAGCTTTTGTGACAACTGAAGGGACATTCAAATATTGCCGAATGCCGTTTGGATTGGCTTCGGCAGCAGCAGTATTCCAGAGAGTGATGGAAAGGGTGTTGGAAGGGGTACCCAACATAATTGTGTTTCAAGACGACATACTAATTCACACAGAATCACCAGAGAGGCATGATGAACTCTTAAGATTGGTCTTGAATAGACTGAAGGCCGCAGGTTTGATGGTGCAAAGGAAGAAGTGCAAAATAGCTGTGGAGAGTGTCAGGAAGCAGCATCAGCCCAAAACTGTGTCTGGTGGAGGCCATTGATAAAGCTCCCAATCCCAATGACACGGACCAACTGAGATAATTTTTGGGTTTGGCGGAATACTACCATAAATGTGTAGAGAACTTTGCAGTCATATCCACTCCTCTAAGGTCTTTACTCAACAAAGGTGTCAAATTTGATTGGTCAAAGGAATGTGAGGAGGCAATTCAAAAAATAAAGGAAGACATTGTGAAGGCACCTTCGATAGGGACATATTGCCCAAAAGACAGATGTGTTCGAACAGTGGATGCAAGTGTATTGGAACTGGGAGCAACTCTCACTCAGTATGAACGAAACAAGGAAGAGCGCATGATGGCGTTTGCGTCAAGGACATTTAAAGGGAGCTGAAAGAAATTATTCTGTCATGGAAATAGAATCTTTGGCGGTGTTCTGGTCAATAATCCATTTCAAGTACTTTTTGGGTGCAGGGAATTAATTATCAGATCACAAGCCTTTTTCTCAAATATTTGAGTGTGGAATCTGGGCTGCGGGCTCACCAAGAATGAGCAGATGGTACTTGGGATTGCAAAGTTATGATAACCTGGGTATCACCGATCAGGCTCTGGCCTGGCTGACCACTTTCTTCTTAGATCGACCCTCCCAGATCCAACTTGGGTCCTTCCTATCCTCTATCTCACTCTCTAAGTTTTAAAGCACGTTAGAAGAAATCTTATCTAAAATCCCATTTGTGGATGACGTAGAAAACAAGTCTGATTAAAGACAGTCCTAATAAGATAGATTTAAGTTCTGTGAGGGTGAGACTAGTCCTAAAAAAGAATACCGTAGAAAACTTTGTGTGACCGGTCAAGTTTGTCTGTTTGTTTTATGTGGTTTTAAAAGCACGATGACGTCAGAGCCAAAGGAAAAATGTATGATAAATGAGCGAAGTGTGAAGTTGAGGAAAAGCAAATTATTGTTTTAAATTGTATTTGATGGTTGTTTTTTAGCAAGGTTAAAGTCAGATTGTGGATAAACGGGATTAGAGCTTGCAACAATTGGTGCTCGCTCATATAGTATTGTATTTTTTAAAAGTGCTATAAACCTGTGCTTATAAGCAAACGAGCACTAAATAAGTTAAGAATAGACAAATTGAGAATGGAGGATATTACGTCATTAGTGGATCTCTGCAAACAGTTGCCAAAACATTCACCTAAACTTAGACAGTACAGTGCAGAATGGGTTAAAAGAACTGCAGACAAAATGCTTATGCTTTGGCCACAAGGCGGATCACTATCAAAGGCATTCCTGCAGCATATGACGACATATCTGCATGCTGCGTATACTGGAAAGAAGCTAGACAAGTGTCAATTGAATTCATTGAGCTTAGAACTTTGGAAAATGTATCAACAAGAGAACGATGAGGAGCATCCTTTAGATTGGATACTTAATATATGCAGAGAGGGGTGTGAAGAGTCCTCTGCTCCGCCCGCCGCGTCTGAAACAGAAGATGAGAATAAGAAAGACGATGGGTTATACCCATTAAGGGAACTTAAAGCAGCGATGGGGTATAGCATCCCGGCTTATGAGTCATGTACGCAAAGTAGTGACGAGGGCCCAGAGAAAAATATTGAGAAGGACATAATCTCCAAAGTCCCGAGGTACAAGGGGGGACGCTATAAGGAGAGAAGGGATCGAGCAAGCACATCTCTAGATATATGAGGAGGAATAAAGAGATGGAAGGGAGAAAGAGATAAAACTGATGAGATGGCGCTATTACAGAACGAATGGATTGGAGGTCACATTGTGCTTAAACTTGATGGTGAAGGCATCGATGATGTAAGACAAAGGGGAGATCAAGACGAGCAAGATAAAAAAGATAAAGAAAGAGAAGAGCGATTAAAGGACGAAGGAGGGAAAAGATAGACCGAGACGAGATCAGTTCTATCAAGACGAGCAAGCTAAAAAACAGGAGAGAGCAGAAGAGCAAAGAAAACGTGACAATAAACAAAGAACAGTTGATGAACAGCAGAGGTTAGAAAGAAAAAGAACAGAAGAAGAGGAACAAAGGTTAAGGGATAAAATGATGCAAAGAAGAAGAGATGAGGAGATACGAAGGGCAAAGGAAAGAAGGGATATGAAAAAGAAAGAGGATGACCGAATGAGAGAGGAAGCTAGAACGCGAAGATAATTTGACGATGATATGGAGCGTAAAGGAAGGCAAAGAGCACGCGACCTTGAGTATTTGGAGAAGGAAGTAAGATATCCTAATCCAAAGGTAGCATGTGAAGACATACAGGAATTTTTTCCAGAATGCGAGTCCTTACCAGGCCCGTCTGAAGCAAATCTAGTAGATGAGTTTGACTCGACTCGAGGAGTACTGGGGAAGCGATCGATCGATCAAGTATACCATGACATGAGAGCTCAGAAAGATCCAAAGGGGAAGGAGAAAAATGACTGTCTCGAGAGCACTCAGTTATATGACACAGGGGAAGCCTCATGTAGTGCGAGACATAAGGAGCTGTCTTTAGACAGACTGACTCTAAATAGACATGAAGAAGAGAGAAATTGCATGAGTTGGGCACATGAAATGTCAGACGAAGAAAGGGAATCCTTCCATGGGGAAGAGAGAGATAACGCATGTGGTTCTGAGGGATGCATTTCTATGTATAAGGAACTAAGATGGTCGGATGTAAACTTGCCTGTGTCTAAAGCAACTGAGCCCTTGACAGTCAGACCGACCTAAGGGGCAACTCCACGTCAGGGGGGGAGGGGAGTCACTGCCTTATGTAAGCAGGTTAAGATCATTGCCATGTGGCGGCGATGTGGCAATATTGTCCCTGCAGTGGACAGACAAATGATGAGAGATGAGAATAAGTTTGGGGCGTCACAGTTTCCTTTGTTAGAAAAAGGAGGGGCCAGACCACAGTATATACCATGGCCCCAGATGGATAAGGATAATTTAAGGTGTAAACTCCCAAGTTTAACTTCTGGTGCTGGGAAATTGAATTAGAGAAAATGATGGGAGGAAACACGTTGGCTATAGGGGACCTACAAGGTCTTTTAATTGCCGTACTTGGTGAGAGAGCTGATGACGTGTGGACGAGGGCAGGGTACCCTGGTGTGTGCACTGTTCAATAATTGTTAGGCGGCAGTTTGGAAAGCGATTCGGGTACTGTATCCAGATATGTCCGATATGGCAGCTAAAATGACAAAAAAAGATGAAGGAAGGAGATGATCCGTTGATTTACTTTCAAAATATTCAAGAATCTTGGGTGTTGGAAACGCGTGAATCTTGGGGGAAATCTATACCAGTGTCTACCATATATTATGCTAAGGGTTGCCAGAGGCAGTACAGAAACAGCTCACAAAGTTAGTGGGGTTAGAGGCCAAGCCATGGTCGGAAATTCAGCTGAATATTGCACATTACTGTAGACTCCTGCAAGAAAAGAATCTAAAAAAAGACAATGCTCGCCAAGGCGAGGAGGAGAAGTTGGTTCAGAAAAAACTATCCAAGTATGCCTTTGAAGGGGCAATGTTGACCAGCATAGACGGGTCGAACTCACAGCAGGCAGTAAACATGCCGCAGGTGAATAATCAAAGACAGTTTGATCAAAACAATAGTGGATTTACTCCACTAGGAAGGGTATTTCGAGGACGAGGTTGGCAAGGTTATCAAGGGAATTGGCAGAGTAATCAGGGAAACATTCAAAATAACCAAGGTGGGTTTCAAAAAATGCAGAATGGTACTCCGAGTATGCAAAATGGGCAGACCGGGAGACCACCGTCTGTATGTTGGACATGTGGAATGAACGGCCATTTGTTTTGCACGTGTAGAAGTCAAGGTTTTGTGCAAAATGGACACTTTTCAAGAGGGGGGATGTCAAATCCACCTGCATATTTACAGCAGAATGGAGATGGATTTGTGCAGAATCAAACAGTGCAGCAGCAAGCGCCGAGAATGTGGCAAGGCCTGCAAACACAGCAGGTAGCAAGTAACCCGCCGCAAGGGCAGTCGCAGCAATCACCTATGCAGCTTCAGCAGAACACAAACGCAGGGCAGTCAATAACTCCTAGAGTAGGGGTTGTCACTATTGATGAAGGGAATCATTTTACGAATGATGGGACAAGGCTGCGCCCGGAATAGGACAGCTCACTTGGAGACCTGATGTGTTCCATACTATCCGTGACGCCAAACCCCTATGAGGAACCAAGGGTGGATGTCGCTATAGGAGCGAAACATTTTTCCTTTCTAGTAGACACAGGTGCAGCACGCTCATGCATTCGAGAGGGAACGTTTTAAATGTCTGACAATGCCATGAATACTCAGGGATTCACAGGAGCTACAAGTCGAATTCCTTTTATAGAAGAATTACCATTTACTATAGGAGATTGTGACGTGCAGGTGCCACTGCTATATTCGAGGCAAACACCTGTTAATATATTGGGACGAGATTTAATGACGAAATTGAATATGACAATCTTGTTTACTGACGAAGGTATAGTTTGTTCAACAACAGGTATGCATTATGTAAACATGTGCGAAATGATCATGGCATTTGCAGGACAAATAGCTATAAGAGCAATTCCATTAGAACCAGTGATCTTTCAGTATGGGGTCCGCATTCTAATAGCATGGCTGCCAGGCCTGGCAGACAGAACGATGAGAACTCCCGAAGAATTTTTGTTCAGGCCAAGGATACCTATGTTCGAGGAAAAGGGGCGAGTCTTTATCTTAAAGATACAAGCAGCCATTGTGCGTGGGGAAATGGCTTTGCTTGATGGCAGTGATGATGAGGGCAGACAGTGGTGCACTGTAATCGCCATTGGAGAAGATTACAGATTGACTGACGTCACTGATGAAGACCTGTTTGGGGATAACCCATCTGATGATGAGGTGATATTTGAGATGAACCTTACTTATTGGGTAAGATCGATTTAAAAGAGAAGTTCCACAGAAAATGATGCTAGCACAAAAACGTCCTGAATATTTTGAGAAAGATATGGCGAAAGTGCCAGTTTTGTTATGGACCACTGGCCCCTATGACGTAGGCCTACTGAAGGGATTTGGGGAAGTAAAGATTAAATTGAAACCAGGAGCAATTTTACCTCGAGCGCGACAATATCCCATGTCTCGAGAGGCAGAGCAAGGTATTTTTAAGAAGATTTCTGCCATGATGGACCATGGTATCTTGGTGACGTCAGAGTCATCCTGTAATATTGCTGTGTACACTATCAAAAAAATCTAAGGATGGTTTGTGGCGTTTAATACAAGATCTTAGGCCGATAAACCAAATTGTAGAGGCTGAGTTCCCTCTAGTCCCGAACCCATCTACAATTCTATGTAATATACCTGTTGACGCACAGTATTTTTAACGGTGATTGACTTGAAAATCAAATTTTTCTCAATCCCATTGCATAAAGACTCGCAGGATGTGACATAATTTACGTTCAGACAAAGTCGCCTAAAAAGCATGCATTTACGATTTTCAATAGAGTCCTTCAGATGGATTTAAGAAATATTGCTTTAGAAAGTGTTGTGTTGGAATACGTAGACGCCATTCTAGTTTGCAGCATCTCAGAGGAAGAGTTCAGACGCGATTATGTTCAGCTGATGATTATACTCGCTGACAAAGGATATAAGGTTGAAAATTTACAATATTGTCAGCAAGAAGTGTTGTATATAGGCCAATTGATTTCGCATGAAGGGAAAAAGGTAACTCCTGAAAGAGATGAGGCTGTTTTGAAAATGGCTAAGCCACACACGATAAAACACATGCTGAGATTTTTGCGATTATGTAACTACGTCAGAGTATGGGTCTTTGCCTACAGCTCATATATCGGGCCCGTATTGCAGGCCTTAAAGAAAGCAGAGGCATGGACTGAGGAGATGGAAAATGGGTTTGATCCGTTGAAAAAAGCAATTTGGTGATTCTGCCCAAACTCCTTTACCTTTTCACCAACATACCACTCCTGCTCCCTCAGCACTTCCTGGGGAAACTAAAGGGCCTAATTCTTGAACTGATCTGGGCTGGCAAACCGGCATGGGTGGCTTATTCGACTCTCATGTTGCCGACAACTAGGGCCGGACTCGCGCTACCAGACCTAGAACGGTACTTTTGGGCCACACAGGTACACTTTCTCAGCTATTGGTATTCCACTAATTTTATGAGACCCCACGTACAAATAGAGCGGGCTCTGGCGTCACCCAATCTATTGTGAGCAGTGATAATTACCCAACTACCGGTACCATACTCCACACTAAATGGGGTGCTCACAACGTACGCAATCTGGAAAATAATTGCTCAAAAATACGGTGTAATAGTCAGATACTCCCTGGCACTACCCATAAAGTTAATTCCAGGGATACCTCTGACAAATGAGAAGGTGTTCCTTCAATGGGCACATAAAACACAAATTCAATTACTGGGCGACCTTTTTGTAGAAGGAACATTCTTATCCCCCCAACAGGCTAGGGCAGAGGTCTTCCAACTGTGGGGCGCCAGAGCCCAGCATGAAATGTAAAAAAAAAAAAAACTTTTTTTTTTTACACATTGGAGGAAATGTGCAGGGGAAGCTCACATGGTCGCACTGGACCATAAAACGGCTTTAGGCACCAATGAAAAAGTGGCCAGCAGTTGCAAATGGATATTCGGTCCTTTAGTCGCAGACTGTTTGAATAGTCCCAAAGGGGTGTTTTTTGTTAAAATGTAAACAAATTGTGATATTTACAATGGTCAAAACTACTAGCAGCATAGTGAAGTTACTCCTCAAACTGGCCCACATTGGCCAAAAAAGTGTCCCATTTTGACTGGCCTATACTAGCATTTTTCATTTTTGGTACAGTCATCGCCCTATTGCCCTATAGGCCAGTCCAAGCCTGGCAGCTCATCCATAATGGGTGAGGGGACGTCCACCCACTGGCCCCCTCACCCATTATGGAGGAGCCAGCCCAGTGAAACACTGAACACTCCCTCAGCTGCTTTTTCCGGCTGAGGGAGTGCTCCTGGGCTGGCTGAACTGTCAAAGAGAAACACTGCTTGCCTTTGACGGTTCAGTTCCCCAGCCGCACATGATCACTGAGCCATGCAACGCTGGGGCGTTTTGCTACGCCAGTGCTTTACTGTCAAGACGTGGAGACCAAGTTTAGTAAAGCACTACCCCTACATGCACGCCCTCCGGACATCTGGGGTCCCTATGTAACATATCTGATGAACTCTAAGCAGGATTCCTCATCCGCAGGTTAAACCGCTGGTTGGGCACCAATGGGCAGAGCGTTCAAGAGAAGCGTTGAGATCAAACATTACCAGGCGTTTAAGCATATTGTTGGGACACAGAGCTGTGGGGTGTGGGGCGGGAATGGGAAGGCAAGGTTGTTACGGTGCACGTTACATGCCCCACTGTTGGGCTAAATGAGTCTCCAACTCATTATTTTTATTCATGTATGAGAAAATATGAATAAAGTTTTAAAAAAAAGCAATTTGCACGACTCCAGTTTTAGGGATTCTCAATTATGCAGAACAATTTTTCTTGTTTTCACATACAAACTGCACTGTTATGACAGCAGTGCTTACACAGAGAACCACGTTGGGATGCAAGCCCCTTGCATATTACAGTGGAATCGTAGACTCAGTAATGAGGGGTCATTTTCCATGTGAACAAAGTTTAGCAGCCTCCGCATTCGCCATAGAGAAAGCTGCAAGTATAGTGATGGGATGTTCCAAGACGTTAATTGTTGAGCATGCACTATTTGCCATTTTAGAAAAACCTAAAGGCACGTTGACTTCTCAAAGGGCTTCTGCCTATGAGGTAGTTATATCAAACCCAGCAATCAAAATAGTCTGATGTAAAATAGTGAATCCAGCCATGTTTATAGCTGAGCCAATGACAGAATGAGAGCCTGTACAAGATTGCGCGAACTATGAAGAGTTCTGCGATGAGCTCCCTAGAATAAAGGAGAATGCATTAGCAGGAGGAGCGATTGTTTTTATTGACGGTTCTTCAAGGATCGATCATTTCGGGTGCTTAATAGTACTCGATTGCCGTCTAATCATTCAGCACAGACTTTCAATGCTGAAACATTAAAAAATTTTGTTTTTTCTTCCTTAGGTGGTCAAAATGGGTAATCTGAACAGCAATATTATTTTGCGGCATGAAGAAAGACGGTCACGTTGTCCAAGAAGTAGATGTTGTAGGCTTACGTACCACTGTGTAATCTACACTTGCATTGTGTTCATAATCATACTGCTTTCATTGATGGTGAAAACTGCATTTTATATTGGTGCACATGGAGCGAATACTCCTGTGCACGTTTCTGAGCAGGGGGAAAATGTACGAATGGCAAATACTTAACGACCTTGACCATATGTAGTTATTGCTGTCCCAAAGAAATATGGCAAATTACTGAGCTTGAGATGGATGTCATCAGCAATAATACACATACAAAACGTGTCTTAGAGACTGTTTCTAGACACCCGAGACAGGCTGGGAAAACCAGGCAAGGTAAGGGGTTGATAAAAGGTGAGCCTACGCAAGTAACACATGCAAATACACCTGGTCCAGTGACAATTGACCCAGAAATAGTTTCAAACAGAAGATCCCAGATGGAGATTATGAGAGACATTTTCATGCATACATGGGCTGCTGAACAGATGAGACCTTCTGAACTTTCTCCTGCACAGGAAACCAGAACGGATGTTCCTGTGAGTACCTCAGAGAGAAGAAGCTACATGGGCACACTAAATGACATGATTATGGAAGCTCATATGAAAAGAATGAGATCTAAAAGTAAGATAATTATGAATTAAATGATTACCTGGACCGCACGGCACACCTGGGGAATAACATATGGGACCAACACATGAAGGAAGTTGGGAGAAAAACTTCAAAGGAGGAATGCGTTGTATGTGCACTCCTGCATACAGCATGGTGAAGTCGAAGATCTTCATACCTGTTGAAATAGATGTCCAAACAGCACATTGTCTTTCACACGTGGCACTTTGCAAAACAAGAGGCCAGTTCATCGGTCAAGATGCCTCTCTGAAATGGGCAACTGAGAAGACAGATCCAGATGAAGATGACTACATCCAAGATATAAAGACAAGAAACAATGCAAAGACGAGAAGGCTGGTGATCAGATATGAGAAACCTGGAGTTAAAGGAGCAGAAATCATAAGAGAAGTGAGCAAGAAAGTGGAGATTGCAGGAAAAACTGCAGACAAGATTCGAATTTGGAAGAACAGAGGTCAGATGCAGATCTGGGCATCAGTATTATAACCAGATGGCTGGGAAAAAGGAGTCATCATCTGCAGAGCCTGGTTAGTAATTGGTTGTTACAAACCTGCCATTGACATAGCGCAGAATGGCTGCAAGCCATTATGGCCAAGACTTGCTAAATTGCTGACGTGGGTCGAAGACGGAGGAGGACCCTTGCAGATAGTGCCATTGGAAAGTTCAAAGCTATGTTTCAGGAATAATGGCACAAGAAAAATGGAAGAGAATCAAAATTGTGATTGAATATTTGATGTTCCAGGATTGGTGCATGGAACAGTCGTAATCATGGATCATTATTGGGCGTGTGGATCCAAGGCTTACATCAAGGTACCTAAAGACTGGGGAGGAATATGCACATTAGTAAATGTCCATGTTCCAGCAATAGTGATTCCAAAAAGAGACCTGAATTTTTAGTTTCCCTGACAACAGATGCTGACCTGAGGAAGAAGAGATCTTTAGAGCTGATAAAGAGAATAAAGAGAGATAACTACTTCTCAGCTAAATCAATAGAAGCCTTTGATTCTATCCCATATGAGCACAGACTGTTCAGCCAGGCTTCTTCTGTATTCACGTTGATTTACATGCCAAGAATCCAAGTTGGAGCAAATACATGACTACACATAACCAGATGGGAATTGCTGCAGACAATCAACACTACTATAAAGGGGTTCAATGCAATCAGAGAAGAGATGAGAGCCATAAAACCGTTGACTCACCAGAACATGTGGGCATGATCACAGCTATGGATGGAGGTGTTTGTGCAAAAATTGGAGAATCATATTGCACGTTCATACCTTCTCACGATGACGAGAAAGGAACCTTGACAGAGGCCATAGACATGCTGACGAAACTCTGTGGCCAAATGATAGACGAAGTAGAAGACATTGCTGATGACAGCTGGTTTGGATCACTTTTCTCTTGGGTTCTACAATGGATGGCAGATATGTTCAAATTTCTTGGAGCCCTGATCGTGTTGGTATTGCTTGGATTTTGTGTGATCAAGATAATAATTTCACAGTGCAGGTAGACAGCAAAGAAAGCTATAGGGATGAAGATTATGATTGATGTTGAACCAGGATGGAAGCCCAAAGATCTGACAGATGATGAAATCAGAGACTTTGTGAAGGCCAGTATTCATGCACCTGAGGGAACAAAGTCCCTGTACCCGAAGAACCATAAGAAATATGTGGTAAGATGGATCTATTGTAGACTGTAGAAATCAAGACCCGGACCAAGTTTGGATTGCTGAAATTATACCTTATTCTTGTGACTTTAAACCAAAGAAAGTACAGTCCATGAACTCCTTGAGAGTTACTTCACTCTTAGGCAGCCTTCCAGGGACGTGACTTAACCGTCCTAATCCTCCTTGGTGTCCGGATAGGCCCACCAGTTGTTCCTTCTCTCCTCGTCCTCTCCGTATGACTAGGAAAATCAACAACAAACGGTGGATTAGTTCCCGGGCTTTTATGTGATGTGAGTGACTTACTTCCCCCCCAATGGAAACCTCCCCTGTCAATCTGGCTTCCCATTGGCTGGTATTGCCATGTCCCGTCTCCTTTAAAGGCTGCCGTTGCCTTCCAAAGTGCCTGATTCTGCTGCCTGCCAGGAGAGACCTGTTCCCAGGCAACTCCGTCCCGTGAGCCCCCCCCCCTTTTTTGAAGACTCTCGCTCCTGCCATGTGGGCTCGTGCATCCGGCTGCTCCAGAGCGGACCGCCTCGCCAAGCAAGCCATCTCTCCCTCTGCTCCCTTCCCGGCGGTGAGAGACGCTCGGCAGGCCGTGTGGGTCGGCTTTCCGCGACTACCCGTGTTTCCTACGGGTTCGCCGCCACCAACCCGGATCCCGGGCTGTAAGCCTTGGCGTCACCCCTGGCGGGTTCAGGTAAGGCTGGGCGGGAGGGGGCCGTGCTTTCCGTCTCGCGGCCCGTTGCCGCGATCCTGTGGAGTCCCGGGGAGGACAGGTGGGATGGGGCTGCGCTCTCCGCATCGTGGCCCGCTGCCGTGACCCCGCGGAGTCCCGCTACCCCTCCCGCCACCCCTTCCACTCCGGGTCCCACCTCACATCTCCCCATCACAAACCCTGGCCGATTGGGCAAGGGAGCATTCCTGGACAGATAGTCAGCCACCAGCTGGAAACCCGCAGGTTTGTGTAAGGTAAGGAAATCGAACGGTTGCAGAGACAGGAACCATCTAAGCATCCGCTAGTTGGTATCCTTATGTCTTGCAAGCCACTGTAAGGGGGCATGGTCGGTATATAACGTAAAGCAGAGACCTAAGAGATAATATCTGAGGGTCTCCACCGCCCACTTGATGGCCAAACACTTCTTCTCAATAGTGGAATAGGCCTCCTCGTGTGGTACGAGCTTCCTGCTCACGAAACAGACGGGTTGAAGTTCGCCCTCGAAAGTACTGCACCCAGTCCCTGATTCGACACCTCCGTCTGAAGATAAAATTGGCTATGGAAGTCGGGGCACCGAAGTACTGCATTCGAAGTGATCCTCTGCTTCAGGACATCGATAGCTTCCAAAGCAGCAGTGTTGTTGGTCAAATCGGGAGACCCTTTGTTCCTCAAAGCGTCACTTAGTGGAGCTGCCACCGAGGAGAAATCTGGGATAAATCTACGGTAGTAGCCTATGAAACCCAAAAAGGCACGGATCTGTTTCTTCGTGGATGGAGTAGGAATCTCGTGAATGGCACTGATTTTCGAGAATTGGGGTCGTAACGTGCCTCCGACTACCAAGTGTCCCAGATATTTCGTCTCGTGTGCCCCTATCACTGTTTTCTTCGGATTAATGTGTAGGCCTGCCTTAAACAACTCAGACACCACCTGTTCCAAGTGGTGTACATGGTCCATCCAGGTCGTGCTATACACGACAATGTCGTCTAAGTAAGCCGCAGCATAATTCTCATGGGGACGTAGTATGACATCCATCAGTCTCTGGAAGGTGGCTGGTGCACCGTGTAGCCCGAATGGCAAAGCCTTGAATTGATATAGACCTTGGGGAGTTGTAAAGGCAGTCTTTTCCCGGTCCGTGGATTTCAAGGGGATCTGCCAGTAACCTTTGGTTAGGTCAAGCGTACTTAGGAAGTTGGCGGATCCGAGCCTTTCCAACAGCTCGTCCATTCGTGGCATAGGATATGCTTCGTAACTGGAAATCGTACTTAATTGTCGGTAATCCATACAAAACCTAATTGTACCGTCGGGCTTTGGTACCAACACTATCGGGGATGACCATGGGCTGATTGATGGTTCGATTATATCCATGCGGAGCATATCTTCTACTTCGTTTCGGATAACCAGCCTTCGTGCTTCTGGAATACGATAGGGCCTTAGCCTAACAATCTGTCCGGGATCGGTTTTGATCTCATGTTCGATTAAATCTGTCCTCCCTGGTAAGGCCGAGAACGCGTCTCCAAAGGGTGACAGTCTGTTCAAAAGTTCTGACTTCATGGAAGGAGTCAAGATGGTTCCCCATTGCACGTCTTCTAGCTTGCCCTGTTCACGATTCACATTCTGTTCTGAGGTATCCTCACCGGTATCCATTGTGGCTACTAATACAGGCGCGGTCCATGCCTTTAGCAGGTTCACATGGTATACCTTGTCTGGTGTGGCTCGATCGGGTTGGTGGATCCGATACGTCACAGGGCTGAGTACCTCCTTAACTTCATAAGGACCTCTCCATCTGGCCAATAGTTTGTTAGTACTGGTGGGTAGTAGGATTAGTACTTGGTCTCCTATTCGGAAGGTTTTCATCCGACTTCCTTTGTTATAGTTTTTCTCCTGGTTTGTCTGTGCATGTCCCAGATTCGTCTCGGCCATCGAGCGGAGTGCTGTCAGATGTTCCTTCAACTCTTCGGTGTACTCTGTTAAAGAGATCTCATCCGAAGTCTCCCATTCTTCTTTTACAAGATCCAAGATGGTTCGGGGTTGTCTTCCGAAAAGGAGCTCAAATGGAGAAAAGCCGGTAGACGACTGTGGGGTGTCGCGTAATACCATCAAGACCAAGGGCAATATGCGGTCCCAGTTCTTCCCATCTGGCCCGGTCACTCTCCGTATCATTTTCTTGATCGTCTTGTTGTACCTTTCGACAAGGCCATCAGTCTGGGGATGGTATACCGAGGTGCGTAACTGATGTATCTGCAGTCTTTCGCATATCTGCCGAAGTAAGGTGGACATAAAATTGGTCCCTTGGTCGGTGATAACTTCCGAGGGTAACCCCACTCTTGCGAAGAAGGGAATGAGCTGATCGCATAGTTGTTGGGCTGATGTTCCCTTCAAGGGAAATGCCTCCGGATACCGCGTAGCATAGTCAACAATGACTAGTAGATACTTGTATCCACGGGACGCGGGTTCTATTGGTCCAACGATGTCCATGCCTATCCGCTGAAAAGGAACGTTAATAAGGGGCATCTTCTGCAAAGGGGCTTTTGCTGGTAAGACGCAACTTGTTAGCTGGCAAGTGGGGCACGCTTTACAGAACTGGGCTACTTCACCGTATATGCCTGGCCAGCAGAACCGTCTCAGGATGTTCTGCTGCGTTTTCAGGGAGGCCATATGTCCGCCACAGGGGTGGTTGTGTGCCAGTTGCATTATGACCATTCTATGGGGTTTTGGTAATACCAATTGTTCCTTTACAGTCCCATCGTCCGCCTTATATTTTCGGTACAATAGTCCGTGACGGAACAGAAAGCCAGGTCCTTTTGTTACGTCTGGATCTTTTTCATTGGCCGCTCTCTCACGGGCTACCCGAAGGGTGGGATCAGTTATGGTTTCCCCCTCATGGAGTCCTCATGATCCTCGGGTTTCCAGTTAATGGGTCGGGTCATGTAACTGGCTTGGCACCACTCTAGTCTATTCCGTCTTTTATGTCCGGGAGGGTTTCTAGAGTTACCTATGTTTGTGGTTCTGTTACTCTTCGCTCTTTCTTCATCTAGTGCTTTACCAAAGTGAGGCAGGTCTGTTCCCAGGACCACTGGGGTTGGTAGGGTAGGAAGGACGGCAGCCGTTAACTGAGTGGTTTCATGATTCACCTCTATCTGTACCTCCCTCATCGGGTATGTTTTAATGTCCCCATGTATACACTTTATCGGTATAGAAATGTTAGGTAAATTAGGGGTATTACTCACTGTGGGAGATATGGCTGTTTGTCTAATCCCGCTATCCAGCAGCGCCCGAGTCGGTCGTCCATCCACCCTTATATCCACGATGTATGGACCAGGGCTACGTACTTCCGGATGTGGCTTCATGTAGCCAATTTCCATAGGCTCTGTGGTCTTCCTTCTGGGGCAGAATCGGGCAATGTGGCCCCATTCACTGCACTCAAAGCACTGGGGCTGTCGAAATCCCGGGATTATGGGTGACTGTTTCTCCTCGTATCCAGTCTTCCTTTCTTCTGGTTTCCTGAAAACCTCCTCCGGTTGCCTCCATCTGGTGTGTGCCACTTTTGGGCCCTTTTGTACCTGATGTTCAATGCTTGGCGATGTCATCCTTCCTGGTACACTTGTTGAGGGGAAGCGACTATACCCGGCCTTTTGGTAAGCCGACGCAATGTCCACGGCTTCCGCCAATGTAGGCCTGTGGTTTTGCCTAACCCATCTTTGCATTGGGCCAGGCAAGGCTTCTATGAACTGTTGCAGTATTATCTTATCCAGGAGGGGTTGGTTGGCTGGTGTGGGGGACTGCATCCACTTCTCCGTCAGATCTTTAATGCGGTAATATAACTGCCTGGGACTCTCCCCGCTTCTTAACTTGGTGTCCCTTAGCTGAATGCGATAGGCCTCTTCATCCAGGCCTAGACGGTCCAGTACGGCTGCCTTAATTTCCCCATATGGAGTGTTACCATTGGGGTTCACAGCCTGATATGCACCCTGCATTACCCCAGATAACGGGAGCAACATACTGTCCCCAGCGCTCAGGCGGCCATTGCGCATTTCTCGCAATCCTCTCAAAACTTCTGAAGAAAAAGGCTGGCTCCTCCCCCTCCTTATACTTCTGGAGCAGGATGGACGGCACCATGGGTTGGTTCCTCGTGCTGGCCACTGCATATGTGAGCCTGATAATGTTCTCATGTTGTTTGTCCTGGGCCGTGGTCTGTAGGGTGCCCTGTAATTGGATGGCTTGCTGGAACGCCTGGCGGTCAGCCACTGCCTGTTGCGTTTGCAGCTGTATTATTGCTGCAACTGCTGTTGGCCATCCGTCAGGGTTTTAATTATGGTCTCCATCGCGTTGTCGCAAATCCCACCTTTGTCGCCAATGTAGAAATCAAGACCCGGGCCAGGTTTGGGTTGCTGAAATTATACTTTATTCTTGTGACTTTAAACCAAAGAAAGTACAGTCCATGAACTCCTTGAGAGTTACTTCACTCTTAGGCAGCCTTCCAGGGACGTGACTTAACCCTCCTAAGCCTCCTTGGTGTCCGGATAGGCCCACCAGTTGTTCCTTCTCTCCTCGTCCTCTCCGTATGACTAGGAAAATCAACAACAAACGGTGGATTAGTTCCCGGGCTTTTATGTGATGTGAGTGACTTACTTCCCCCCCCAATGGAAACCTCCCCTGTCAATCTGGCTTCCCATTGGCTGGTATTGCCATGTCCCGCCTCCTTTAAAGGCTGCTGTTGCCTTCCAAAGTGCCTGATTCCGCTGCCTGCCAGGAGAGACCTGTTCCCAGGCAACTCCGTCCCGTGAGCCCCCCCCTTTTTGAAGACTCTCGCTCCTGCCATGTGGGCTCGTGCATCCGGCTGCTCCAGAGCGGACCGCCTCGCCGAGCAAGCCATCTCTCCTTCCGCTCCCTTCCCGGCGGTGAGAGACGCTCGGCGGGCCGTGTGGGTCGGCTTTCCGCGACTACCCGTGTTTCCTGCGGGTTCGCCGCCACCAACCCGGATCCCGGGCTGTAAGCCTTGGCGTCACCCCTGGCGGGTTCAGGTAAGGCTGGGCGGGAGGGGGGCGCGCTTTCCGTCTCGCGGCCCATTGCCGCGATCCTGTGGAGTCCCGGGGAGGACAGGTGGGATGGGGCTGCGCTCTCTGCATCGTGGCCCGCTGCCATGACCCCGCGGAGTCCCGCTACCCCTCCCGCCACCCCTTCCACTCCAGGTCCCACCTCACATAGTCCAAGTGCACAGTGCATGCTCATGACATGGAACAAAGATGAGCATGTGAAATCAGTAGGATGTCTGAAGGGAGTCCTAAAGATATGGATCCCTAAGGAGCAATTCTTCAGGACAAGGATGTCTAGACGTAAAAGGATGATGAGAGAGTGGTTGATAAATCGCCCAGGGTGGTGGGGGTGTAGAGGAGCAGCCAAGTACTCCCCCTTCAACTGCCTCGCCCATATTGCCTATAGAATGGGAACCAAAGTATGTGACGTATGCGGAACAGTTGAACCAGCAAAGAGCAGAGCGTGGCCTCTGTGCAGTACCCATAAGAATACCAGTACCTAATAGAGTTTGGGAGGCAAGGTATCCATTGAGAAAACTATACCTACACTCAAGACAAAATGATGACCATCTGAATGAGATTCCCGAAGAAGCAGAGCAGATGAAAGGCAAGAATGGATGGTGACGTCACGCAGAAAGAGATGGCACACCCAGAAGAGATGCAGAGACCTGAGAATGCTGATATTCTATAAGGCATCCAGAAAGCAACAAGGATAAGTGACATCTTGGGCACAGGATAAAGAAGCTTATGCGCAGAAACAGATGAAGATATCAAATCATTTTACATGTGTACAGATGCAGATGAAACGCAAGCAGCAAGGTGATCATGAAGCTAGCTCTAAGCTTATAATAGATAGACCGCGGCAAGCCCCAATATATATATATATATATATATTGAACTTAATGAAGCCAACAGTCAACTTAAGGACATAGAATGCTATAAGCTATTGGATACAGATCCCACAGCGGAGATGAATGATAAATGATTTGAGCTATTAATCAAATGGAAAGAGAGAGGCCTGCTTGATGAGGATATGTGTAAATACTTGCATCCTAAATTTCCCGTGATGCCCACCATTTACTTCCTGTCCAAGGAACATAAAAACAAAACTAGACCACCAGGGAGGCCCATAGTAACATTGTGTGGAGCACTCCTTGAGAATATGTCTAAACTAGTGGATGAAACACTAATCAAATGTGTCACCACTTTACCGTCATATTTAAGAGATACTAAGGACTTCTTTAATAAAATTGACTGGATGTGGTCTCTCTCTACACATCTATTAAGCATAAGGACAGCTTGAAATCATGCGTGTACTTTTTACAAACCAGATCACTCAACTACTTAGAACATGGGAAGATGATTCTGGAGGTGATAAATCTTTGTTTGACAAATAACAGCTTTCTGTTCAATAAGAATGTCTTTACTCCGTTGCAAGGAACAGCTATGGGAACGACCTTCAAACCTCATAAGCAAATTTAACCATGGGCTAGTGGGAGAAGTTTAAAGTTTGGACACCCACTAATAGTTGCAATACAGACAAAGTTGTACTTTGGTTACGCTACATAGATGACCTGTTTGTCATTTGGGATGGACCAATTACCGAATGGTTGGAATTTGTCAAGTCACTTAATTTAAATTAATTTGATCTACAATTCACTGAGTGCCACAGCAAGACTGCTATCGTTTACTTAGATATCTTTGTAACTGTGGCACAAGGTGAATTAGTGACTGAACTCTATCGAAAACCCACAAGTTCCAACATACCCTTACATGCAAAGAGTAACCACCCCACAGCCCTTAAGTGGAGTATACCTTATGACGAATTCATTCGCATACGACGTAACTGTTCCCAACTTGAAACCTTTGATAAAGAATGTAGAACTATGGCTTTAAAGTTCCTACAAAGATGCTACCCCAAGAGAGTGTTGGGAGAGCGTACAGTAAAGCACGAGAATAATATCGTTCTATTTTATTAATGTCTAAAGTTTCAACTGAGATTAACCCAGATACAACAGACACTAGACTGATTCTAACGTACAGCAAGGCTTCCGATAACATATGCCATATAATCCACAAACATTGGCACATACTTAAACAAGATGAACATCTAGGAAGCATTCTGGGAAATAGCATTAATATCACCTTTAGACGCTCTACCTCGCTCAGGGATAACCTTGTATCCAGCTACATGAGCCCTAAGATTACTGCAGCAGGTCAAGGTTGGCTGAGTGTCACATCAGAAGGTTTTCAGAAGTGCATGAAATGCAAGTCGTGCAAATTTGAAAAAAATACCAAAAACTACCTCCATCCAATATTTCACAAGAATATGACCATAGAATCTAGGATCACATGTGAAACCGAGTATGTTGTGTATGTACTCGCTTGTCCGTGTGACAAATGGTATGTGGGTAGTACTATTGGAAAACTGAAACTCAGGATACTCCCAACACATAAGAGCCATCAAAAATACTGATCCCACATACCCGATGGCCTTACATTTTCAGGAAAAGCATGGAGGTAAATTAGAAGGTTTTGCCTATTTCGGTATATACACCGTTCTGAAAGCACCAAGAGGAGGCAATCGGGAGCTCCTCCTCAGACAATCCGAGACAAAGTATATCCTAGATCTGGAAACAAAGAAGCCAAAGGGCCACAATCTGGACGAGGAACTTTATACCTTTCTAGGCACTTGAGCACAAAGATTGCATTTGTATCTGGAGTTTACAATTAATGTATTATACATACACTTTAGATTATATCACTATCACCGTTCTTCTATCTGCATAATCCTTTGGTAACTTTTAACATAATCTCTAGTAAAACTAATACATTTTACACAGGTGGGTTTTCTTAGCAATTCACAATTAAATTGATTGACAGTGTATAGGGGTTTATATAACGTTGAGACAGGAAAGTTTTCACATCAGCTTTTAAGGACAGAGAAACTATCAATTCAATATTTTACTGACGAAAGAGAAATTGAATGAATTTTAGACGTGATCAAGCGGTTTGTTTGCTGCGAAACGCGTTGTTTTCGTGTTCTTTTCTTTTGTCCATTACATCTACTTAATTAAAGAATATTTTTTGATGCTTGGAAACCATTGGTTTTTTGACTCTATGTCCAGCGTGGATCAGTCTCTCTGGACTGCTTTTTGGAGTGTACTCCATCTACTTTGTACTGCGGTATAAAGCAACTTTTCATATATATATATATGCCCATATTCATATATATATATATATATATATATATATATATATATATACCTCTATAGCAAAATACGTCAGAGGACTATTAAAAAAGAATATTAAATACACGAAAAGCTCGATTTCATGGTGTCCAGTCACATGGTAAGAAGAAACTAGACGATCATGGTGGTCACACCTACGCACGAAGGCCGGCTGTGCCTACACTCCTCAAAATTCTCAAAGCAAATAACAAACCCAAAGCCAAACTTCAAAGCACTAATTGACACTGGACTGTTAAGGTGATGATGGATTGATATAATAATTGGTGGGAAGCTAGTTTCAAAATGAGCCCACTAGCACCTGGATGTTCAGTCTGAGTGCTGTTAAATGTAGGTGGAAAAATACTGATGAAGGTTAGAAGCCAACCAGGGGCGTGGCTTGGCAGCCATGGAATAGGCTGGAAACCCTGCGAGCTCCGTGATCCGACAACTTGATCCGACCAAGAAACGCATATTTTTTGGATCAGTGGTGGCCCAAAAGTATGTACAGGCGTGGGAAGATACAGAGCAGAGTATGAGCAGGTTGACTGCAAATTTAGAGCAGAGAAACGGCCGCATTGTTACTTTGCACCCCTGAAACGAAGGAGCTGTCTCCGTCCGACAGCAGCAGAGGAAGATCGCTAGGGATACGAAATAACTATCACATTGCCCAGTCCTGGTGGCTGCGGAGAAGGAAAGCAACAGGAAAAACGCTGGTGGAGTGCTCCGAACGGATCGTGGACGATTGAAGAAACTAGCAGATACCACCGGCCCTTTGAGGACAGTGAGAACCCACCCTCGCTGGGACTGAGGACCACGGGTGAAGGGGCTGATTCACGACTCTTAGGCACAGCGCCATGTCTAATAAACTCCCAAGACTGAAGAGTAAGCAACCTACATTAGAGGAATATACAAAGACGCCACCAGGCCCGGAAGGAGCCAGGAGCAAAGACAAAGCCCAAGCTGGGAGCAGTGCCACCATGGGCGCGAATCAGGAGGTCCTCGAAACGATCGCCGATTTGAAAGCGGCTTGGGAGACCAAGCTCGAACTGGCGGTGGCAGAACTAAAAAGAGCACTGGAGCTCCAGGTCGGGGCAGTGCAGGAGGATGTGAATCTGCTACGACAAGACGTACGGTCTCTGGCGGAGCGCACGGAGAACCTCGAGGAGGAGATGGGCTCCAACACGACAGACTGTGCTTCTAACCAGTCGGAGCTTCATGCCCTGGTACAGCGAGTGGGTAATCTGGAGAGCAGAGCGGAGAAGGCAGAAGGTCGGGCCCGGAGAAATGATATCCGTATTGTTGGACTACCAGAAGGAGCGGAAGGCCAGAACCCCATGGATTTTGTTGAAACAATGTTGCTACAAGAAATCACTGGGTGCTGTCTCAGGGGTTCGCAGTGGAAAGGGCGCACAGGGCCCTAACGAGGAGACCGCCGCCAGGAGGCCCACCTAGGCCGGTGATCACTAAAATACTTAATTACAGGGATTGAGTAAGGATCCTGGAACACTTCCGCAAAGGTGGGACAATACAGAAAGGTTCGGCAATTATAACGGCTTACCCGGATTATACTTTCACGGTGCAGCGGAGCAGAATGAACTTTGGGGCAGTCAAAAGGAGATTGCGAGAAGCGGACCATAAATATATGCTGCTCTACCCGGCCAAACTGAAGGTTTTTCATAAGCACAGAACTTTGTTTTTTGAAACTCCGGAAGAAGCCATGGGATGGCTCGACACCCAGGGAAGCCCCCAGGAGTCGGACGTTCGGACAGGAGAAGGAGGTGACGTGGATAAGTAATGTACGAGAGGGGCACCAGGGGGGTCCCAGAATTTAAGACTATGGGACTTCAATATAGTCACTGAAGTAGCCAGCGGAATGGAGTTGTCGGGATGAGATACATTCATGATCCGCGAATATAGCGATTTAGGCTTTAACTAGGGGCCTTGCAGGACCAACCTGTACATCCCCCATTTATAGTTTAGTTAGGTTACCGATAGTGCGGTGACGCCCTGCTGGGGTCTTGCCCGGGGTACCAGGGTAGGCCCATACGCAGGGGAGCCTGAGATCCATGGATGGAGCTGGGCAACTGTTGGGGTTGGGTCAGGGTGGGGAGGAGGGAGGGAAGGGGTTGTGTGCTGTGGTTTGTTATAGTTGGGGTAGAGTTATGGGGTAAGCCTACACCTCACGGGAAACAAAATGAACCATGGGAGACCTTAAGATAGTCACTTGGAACGTTAGGGGGCTCAATAGTTAATTGAAGCGGAACAAGGTAATGATGTACCTACGCAGACAGAAGGTGGATATAGCCCTGTTACAAGAAGCTCATTTAACGAAAGACAAACTAGAAGTGATACGGAAAAAATGGAGAGGGACAATAGTGGGGGCAACATACTCTGCCTATGCAAGAGGGGTAATCACATGGGTGGCCCCGCATGTTCCGTTTCAGTTGCTGAGCTCGCAGGTAGAGGAGGACGGTAGGATGGTGATTATGAGAGGGATGGTGGAAAACTGAGATCTGCATTGTGAATACTTATGCTCCGAACCATGATACAGTTGCGAATTTTAGGACCCTGTATAGTAAGCTCAGTGGCAGCGTGGGAGGGGCTCTATTGTGGGGGGAGACTTCAATTGTTTGTTGAGCCCCACCATAGATAGATCAGACACTAAAATAGTTAGACCCACCCCGGCGGCAAAGGCACTACATGCTCTATTGGCGGAGTTTGGGCTTACAGATGTATGGAGAACATGCCATCCCCAGGATAGACACTATTCACATTATGCGGCCCCACAGGGCCTACATACAAGATTGGACTATGTATTTGTTACGCAGGAGTTGCTGACCGAAATGCAGCAGGCGGAATACAAAGCTAGAGTCCTCTCGGACCACTCACCACTGTTGCTAACATGGCAATACTGCCCCCCTAGGGGAAGGATACCCACATGGCGATTGCGTGCAGAAGCTCTTAAAGACAGCGGATTTAGGGAGGACATGCGGGGGGAAATAATAAGTTATTTCGAGATAAGTACTGGCAGTGTAAAGACAGCGGGCACACTCTGGAAACTTTTAAAGGGGTGGTGAGAGGAATCGCTATAGCCAAGTCTAAAGGATTGCAGGATGGGATTCTGACCGAACTACAGGACTCTGAGAAGGAATTGGAGAGGGTATTAGAACAAGGCAGTAACACTAAGGTATACTCTAGTATACTCGAAACTGAAAAGATAATACTTTCACTTAAGCCATCCAATTGCCGAGGCGACCTATGCCCAGCCCAACTAATAAAGGACGCGGCCAGAGACCTCTCCCCATTCATTTCTAAGCTTATTAATGCCTCCTTTGCTTCAGGCACCATACCAGATAACCTCAAGCAATCCTGGGTCCTCCCCCTCCTAAAAAAACAAACACTGGACCCATCCATCCCGACTAACTACAGGCCTATCACAACGGTACCCTTCCTATTAAAAATCCTAGACAGGGTAGCCTACCTACAGATCCAAAAACATTTGGAGTTGCACCACCACTTAGGCACAAGACAATCAGGCTTCAGACCCCAGCACGGAACTGAAACCGCGCTCATCGATCTTAAAACTCAGGTTGATGAGCTGAGAGACTCTGGAAAGATGGCCCTACTCCTCTTACTGGACCTCTCTGCAGCCTTCGACCTGGTGGATCATGATGTGCTCTGCACCCACCTTGAAACAGCTGCCCATTTCTCCACACATGCCATCGCATGGATTAAATCATTCCTAACCGGTAGAACTATGAGAGTCTTCTCTACGTCTGCTGCTGCTGACCCTGTATCCATCACATGTGGAGTCCCACAAGGTTCTTGTGCCTCCCCCACTATGTACAACGTCTTCACGAAGCCCTTGTTCGATGATCTAGATGATCTGGGTGTTACCTACACTAACTATGCGGATGACACTCAGATTCTCATACCACTTTCAGGGGATTATGAACAAGATTTGGCCTTGGTGAACAAGACTTATCTCATCATTCAGGCATGGATGGCCACCCACGGGCTATGCCTGAATGATGACAAAACTGAACTTATCATACTGGGGAACAAACAAAACATCAATAGATTAAAAGAAGAATACTCCTCCTTCGTCATAGACGGCAATATTATCAAGGTTGCAAAAGAAGTAAAAACATTAGGGTTTTACCTTGATTCCCACCTCTCCCTAACCAAACAGGTGAGCGCAATGGCATCCAGTACCGCATATACCTGCAAGCTGATTAGAGCCGCAAAACCATACCTATCCACTGCCAACTGCCTAACCCTTGCTCGAGCATTAGTGCTGTCGAAATTGGACTATTGCAACGCACTATACTTAGGGGCCAATAAACATACGTTGCAAAAAATTCAAACACTTCAGAACAATGCTCTTAGAGCTGCTTTAGGAATTCCAAGAAGGGAGCATATTTCAGAAGCTAGAAGACAATCCAACTGGCTCTCCACAGTGGACAAAATCAAACTCAAGACAGCTTCTCTAACTTTCAAAAGTATCAACCATCTAGCACCCAAATACCTAGCCGCTAGATTCAACAGAAAAATCTCCACCAGACCCACCAGAGAAGCATACTCCAACCAGTTAGTGATCCCCCCATTTAAACCAAGTACGGCCGGAGGAAACAGCTTCCCGGTCAAAGCTGCCCAGCTTTGGAACTCCCTCCCGCCCGGCCTGAGATCTACCCAATCCTACGCCCTCTTCAGATCTAACTGCATCAACTGGATCAAAGAAAATGACCGATAGTCCCGCCCTACACCAATATAACTACTGTCCTACAGTCGTACTATGTACATAATTAAATACTCTCTATCTTCCTACTGCATATTTCCTGTATATACTATGCTATATGTCTATATTATGCACAATGTATATTCTCCCTATTGTCCTGCATTATGTAATTTCTACAATGTATAACTACCATCTGTAAGCATGCGCAACCTGTAAAGTTTAAAGTATCCTTGAACAACGCGCCCGGTTACCCTCGGGTTTGGTGCGCGCTATAAATAATAAACAAACAAACAAACAAACAAGGCAGATATAGAAAAGGCTCTGGGCCTGCAGTAGAAATGTGCAGGGTGCTGGGAAAGATTATGTAACCTTAATTATAAAAAGTACATAGAAAGACAACATGTTGGAGGTGACAAACCAGGAAGACACCTGGCATGGATTTACAAAAACGAGACTCCTAGACCCCCAATTAGAAAAATGGTGAGAGATAATGGCGATGTATTGGATACGCAGGAGGGGGTCAACCAAGAATTTGTAGACTACTATAGACGCTTGTACGGAGACGAGACGGGAAGCGAGAGGGGAAATAAGAGACGTATTGGAAGATATTGGGCTACCCCAAATTACTGTAGAAGAGAGGGAGGTGCTAGATGCCCCGATCACTCTAGAAGAGTTAGAAGAAGTTGTGAGGCAGCTGCCCACGTGTAAAACCCTGGGAACTGACTCCCGAGTGAATTTTATAAGGCATATAAGGCAGAGATTCTCCCCCCAATGCTGGAAATGCTTAACGAAGCATATGAAGTTGGGAGACTACCGGAATCGCTGCGCGAAGCAGTTATTATACCACTCCCCAAGCCAGACAGACCTGGGAGTGACTGTGGTTCCTATGGACCCCTATCGATGTTAAAACAAGATAGTAAGATTTTAACAGCGGTGTTGGCAAACAGATTGAAAAAGGTCATAACCAAATTAATCCACCCTGATCAAACAGGATATGTCCCGAATAGGAATATTTCGAACGATTTGAGGCTGCTCCATCGAGTGATTGAACATACTGAAAGGAACACTAGTGAAATGGCGATAGTGTCGCTGGATGCGATCAAGGCATTTGACTCGGTGAAGTGGCCCTGGCTGAAGGCGGCCCTAGCCAGCTATGGTATGGGACCAGGATATCTTCACTGGGTAGAACTTCTATATAGCGAGCCATTAGCGAGAGGGAAGCCAGGAACTGTGATTTCTGAAAGGTGGCAACTTGGTAGGGGAACCAGACAGGGATGCCCCTGGTCCCCCATGTTATATATTCTGGCCTTAGAACCCCTGGCTATTTATCTGAGACAGCAATATGACGAAATAGGCATTGTTTTTGGGGAAACATCCCATTTAATTTCTCTATACGCAGACGACATGTTATTGTATTTGCGCTACCCAGAGGAAAATCTGCAGTATGTATTAGAAGTGATAGATAGGTTTGCTGAACTCTCAGGTATAGCCGTGAACCCAAGTAAATCCTGTGTGTTTCCGCTGGGCAGATATAGAGGGCTCTTGGCAGAGAATTTGCCGGTACTCCAGATACCGTGGGCGACCACAACCTTTAGGTATCTTGGGATAGATATACATCATACAGTAGAAGCCGAACATAGGCATAATACAGAAAGAACGGTTCAGAAACTGGAAAACAGCATGAAGTTCTCGGCAAAACTCCCCTTAGCAATGGTGGGACGGGGGGCGATGCTCAAGATGGTGGCATTGCCCAGACTATTGCATTGCTTCGTGAACATCCCATACTCCATACCCCGGCAATTCTTTACTAAACTAGACAGTACATGCAGGGAATTCCTATGGTACGGGATGAGGAACAGGGTAGCCCTAGGGAAACTCCAAAACCCACATGAGAAAGGAGGTATTAAATTACCTAACTGGGAAGTATTATTATGTAGCGAGCCAGTTGCAACATGTAGCCAAATGGCTCTCTGCGGAGTCCACCTTAGAGCATAAGCTGCATCAAGGAGATTGCACCCCATATTTTTTGAGAGAAATTATATGGTTACCCAAGCGGAAGCTAAGAGGTCGCCCAGGATGTTGGGTGGGGGATGTGGCAGAGGGCGTGCCGGTTGATGGATAAGCCGGCCCTGTGCTCTCCGCAAATCCCACTGGTTACAATGACGGGAACAGAAGAGCAACTTAGGTTAATGATTCGGAAGTATTGGGAACCGGTGGGAATAGCAACATTGGGGGATGTGTGGCAAGAGGGGGAAATACTGGAATTTGAGGATCTGGTGGAACAAACGGGGTTGAGCACTGGGCAATATATTACATATCATAGGATGGTACAACAAATTAAAGATACCTGGTCCGAAGTGGAACTTGCAGAGGAACCGGACACCACACTAGATGTGATATATGATATAGCAGAAGGTGGGCATGAAACTTCTAGAGTGTACGAGATGATGATGACTCAAGTGGGCAAGGAAGTGGTGCAGCTTAGACTGGCCTGGGAGGAGGAAGTAGGAGATGTGATGAGTGACAGGATGTGGGAAAGGGCTCAGGGGTATCATAAGAAAGTGTCGAGAAACGCTAGGCTGCAACAAATACAGTTGTATATAACGCACAGAGCATATCTGACGCCATTAAAGGTAGCTAAATTTAAGAATGCTGGAAGCCAGGTGTGTCCCAAATGCAATGAAGAAAACGCAGGAATGGTGCATATGTTCTGGGCATGTCCACAGATAGCGAAATATTGAAGAGATATAGCGCAGAAAATGGAAGACAAGGGAATCCGCATGAAGGTGGATACGGCGTGGGCTTGTTTGTTGGGAGGGTTCCCCAGACCGCGGAAGCTTAAACATGTGAGCAAATTGAAAGATCTGGCATATGTATTGGCGAAGAGAAGGATTGCAATGGGATGGAAAACGTGCCACAAGCCCAAAGTGGAGACGTGGTGGAGGGACTTGCAGAAGTGGGCGGAAGCAGAAACAGTGGCAGGGCAGGAAGCGTGCAAAGGAGACATAAATGGTGAAGCCGTAGCCCTAGAGGGTTGGAGACAGCTAATAGCAGAGCTATTTGGGCCCACGTATGATGGACCAAGTGATGATGATTCGATAAACGTGGCGGGAGAGGCCTCCCCCACTGCAGAAGGTGGAGACTAACAATGGGAGACAGTAGGCTTGGGAGGGGGTTGGTACGGGTAAAACAGTGGGCGAAAAAGTAAAATGTATGTGTATTTACGAGCAAGATATGTAACCCCTGTATGTTGAGTTGGGTTTGTTATTTGATGTTTGAATAAAATCAATAAAATTGTTTATAAAAAATTTAAAAAAAGGTTAGAAGCCAACCAATTGTAGAGGACCATGTAATCAAGGGTCCTATAGTTTGTGTAGCCAACAGAACATTGTGTATTTAGTGACGTTCATAGTGGCCATGTTTAGGGAGGGGTTAGTTGCCCCACCTGATGTTAAGCACCCTATCACTTTCCTTCACGGTTCTGTACTGATATTGAACCTATGATTAGACAGTCACTTAGAACCAATCACTCCCTCCGATAGGTTTTTGTAGGTTGCCACGTCAATGATGCCGATTTTATGCTATATAACTTCAGTTTTTACCCTTTTCACGGCAGTGCGAGACATTTGCTCATGCTGAGGTAGGTAGAGAGCCGATCTTTCTGTTAGGACACTGGACCTGATTAGCATCGAAAGAGCTTCACACTGTTGGGCGGGAGGGAAGGGGTTTTGTAGATGTTCTTATTGTTGTTTATGTAGTTAATATTGGTTAACTGATGGCTCGCGTTTATCCACTAGATTAAGGTTTTATTGACAATTGGTAGTGTTCCGTTTTATGCAGCACTCAGCGCTTCTGTCTTATCTTTTCGTTACTGCTTGCACAATGTAACTAATTATGAAACGCCAATAAATAAATTGTACAAAAAAAAATAACCTCAGTTTCTACTGAAGATAAGAGGATCCTAAGAGGATCGTATGACTGCTGATGTTCGTTGTACTCCCCGTTGTATGTACTTGTTAATAAAACTGACTCCCCTTTTGCCAAACTATCTGAGTAATTTTGATTATTGATGTATGAATAAAATCTGCATCCCCATCCATCTACAGGGTATGGCTACTCATCCTAAAGAGCTGGTAGACCCAGTTCACTGGCACCTGTGACCTTTGAACCTGCTCTGTGCCACTGTAGAGTAGATGCTACAGAGCTGGATACTGATGCAGCAGGGCACAGAAGTACACAATGCCTTTGGCCTGGAGTTTGACGAAAGAGGGGTCTGGTTAGTAGATCACCATTTCTGAGGTGGAATTACCTGCATCACTGTATTATTAATTAAAAAATCAGAAAAGCAAGCGCTTTTACCCGTGCCAGACTAATTGATTAAAATACTTGCAAAGCGCAGACTGAGCATAATGCACTGCATCTAGACAGAGATGGCTCGGGTAGGTAAGCTCCATTATTTCAGACATGAGCGCATATTCCAGCCATCGCCAATCTTAAGTCGGTTATTTGAAGAGAAACTTGTTCAGTGATTTACGGGACTGGATGAATGTTTTCTTCTTCCTGAGATCCCAAGGAAGACTATTCCAGAGACTGGGTCTGTATAGCCCAAACCATCTATCTCCCCTGCAGTCGCACCGGTAGGACGGAACAACCAACAATAATTAATCAACTGAGCGAAATGTTCGAGATGGTTGGTATTGCATCTGTTTTTTGGACAGGTATAACGGGCCAGATTGCAATCCTTCACAAGTACCAACTAGCAGGGAGGGGAAAAGAGAATAATGTCTTAAGGTTTGACCAAATCTGAGACCAACCAGAGACCAGTGTAATGAGCAATGGAACAGAGTTGCAAAGGACTGATGAGTGAAACGAAAAAGGTCCACCTCCTCTGTTCCAAATCCCAAATTTTGGGGTGAGAAGCCCTTGAGAGGAAGATCTACCATTGTTTGATAGAACATAACTGATTAACCCATCATATAGAAAATCAGTACCTTAGTTGTGAATTGCTCCAGGCACAAGGGATTCTTAAACTGAATCTGCAACATGACTGGTAAACAGTAGAGAGACGGTAATGCTGATCTGATATGATAATATGATATGTCATTTATAACCCCCCTGTACACAAGTGTTTGTAGGTGCAACAAGGGAGGGAAGACAGGGTATTAGCATACTTGGTCGAAAACCGTTTGACCTTTTCGATTAGACAGAATTTTTTGGATCGTTTTTTCTGTCAAATTAAATAAAAGAAATATATGGGGAGGTGTAAGGGAATATGTTAAGGTGGGGGGTTATAAGGAGTTGCAGAGGTAATCCCCCCCCCTGCATTTTCGACCAAATAAACGGCCCAAAAAATGTGGTCAAATTGGAAAAGGTCAAATATTTTTGACCAAGTAGACCCAAACCGGAAGACCGAGGAAGGGCAAGACTACCAATCTTACTAGGCCTTTTGTCATTCAGATTGTGCAAGTGCGACAACACAAAGTGCAGGGGGAAATGAGGGGGGGAAGTGCCAGGAAGAGGGAAGGGGGGAAGTGCAATCAGGGCAGCATTGCTCTGAGTAAGGGCAGCCAGGGCAGCACAGCTCTGGATAAGTGCAAAGAGGCAGGGGACTGTAGGGTTACAGTTACATCCCCTAAGTGCGCAGTATACCCAGAGGTAGTGCAGAGGAGACTGATCATGGAGGAGCCTGGTACCCAGTGAGACGCTGAAGGTGACCAAGCAACCAGTCGGCACAGCAGTCAGCAGGTCAGCAGGGGAGAGAGAGTGAGAGGGAGGGGAGAGTAAGCAGAGGAGAATAGGAAAGTCTTGAGCTGCTTTCGGAACTCAGGTGGTCCGGCTCAAGTTTGAGAGGGGCAGGGAGGCACTTGGGGAGGAGAGTGATCCCCCCCACTCTCTACCTGTAGAAACATCTGACCCTCAGAGAGTTTAAGGTAGCTGAGATACTGGAGAAACATGTTCTTACCTGCCTAAGAGTATTTTGGCAGTCATATCCTGGACGACTTGAAGTTGATGAACTGAGGACTTATGCAGCCCAATTTAAGCCATGTTACATTAATGAATCCAAATGCCTATGGTTGGCATGAAGGTAATAGACACAGGATCACATGAAGGTAATAGACACAAGATCACAGGAAGGTTATAGACACAGGATCACAGGAAGGTTATAGACACAGGATCTAGGTATCCAGCAAGATGTCCAGATTTCTCACCTGTGCTACCGGAGAAGGGCAAGATCCACAAACCTTAAATAATTTGTATTCTTGGCAAAGAAGTGGTGGGTGATTGGGGGAGAAGGCTGTAAATGTACCACAGCGAACGAGGGACCTATGGATTTTAATTTTCAAATGTAGGCAGAACTGGACTGCAGTGGTGGGCGTTTGGTGATGGGGGCAGCCGTTGTTTGTGGTTGAAGAGAAAGATCGGAGGGATAAAACGTTCAAGAGTGTGTTCTCAGCAGATACACCCGGGCCCACCCGTATGGGAGGCCCGGGGCCGTAACCTGGGAGGTGGGGGATTTGTGCGAAGTCTGGTGGGGCAGCGCCTGTTTGGCGCTGCCCCACTTAGCATGCACATGGTGGGGTCGGGCTGCTGGGTCCCTTAACGATGGGAACCTAGACAGCGCGTCTCCAAGACAGGAGGGTGAGGTGAGAGGGGCAGGTGACAACCGGTAGTCGCTGCCCCCTGTCACCTTGCCCTCCATACTTCAAAGGCCCCCCTTCCCATCCTGCGGATGCTGAGCGGGGGCCTTTTGAAGTTCAAAGAAAGGGCCGCCTTGCCCCCATGCCGAATTTTGCCTTTATCTGGCGGGGGCAAGGTGGCCCTTCTCATGCTTCCTCCCCGTCAGCCACGAGCAGCAGCAGGACGGCTGCAGGTCACCGCCAGGCTCTTCGGGACGTGTTCGGCCAAGCCACTCCAGCATTCCAGAGCACGGCCGGCAGTGCAACTTCACGGCTGATACAAAGAAAGGAGCCGGAGAGGGAAAGCAGTAAATCAAGGCTGCAGGCAAGCTGCGAGTGTACACAGGATCGCAGATTGGCAGGGGGACTTTCCCAGGATTTCCATTCGCAAACTGCAGAGGGACAAATCACAAGACACAAAAATCCGGCGGGAAGAATAATTTTGATTACTTTTAAAAGGTGCGGTGAGACGTGTCTTTCACCAGCCCCTCCAGCCTCCACGAGGACAGCTGACAGCTGCGGCGGCGGGCCAAAAAGAAAGATGCTGCGCAGCATTTTACAGCTGCTTACAGGCTGCCACTGCCAGATCTAAGATTGGCAGGAGGTGGTTGGATGAGGGGCACCCATAATAAAGCCTCGGGCCTGGCTGCAGCATTCCATACCGAAGACTGGAACGGGGGCACTGAGCAGCAGCTTATGAAGTCTTGAGCCCACCTTGAAGTTATCCAGAAGGCGATCCCCGCTCAAGCATCATTAAGAAGATAAACAATTCAAGCGTGTGCGGCTTTCAATGCTATTCAAAGCAAACACGGGCGTTAAAAACACGCCTGGCCTCATAAAGTGTTTTCAGAGAATCGAGTTGGAAGCAAGACGACACAGAGCAACAGATGAAGGGCAAGTTAATGGCTGCCTGACAATCATGCCATTTGCGAGCAAAACCAGTTGGTACAGTGACACGGCCCGCTTAAAATCAGGGGGCAACTCTGCCAGCAGGCTCACAGGCATTTTTCGTGCGACTGGAGCCCACAGCATATGCAGGACCTTGCAGCAGGAAGTTGGGGGCCACTAAAACATGGCTCCTATAAACAGCACTACCCCGGGAAGTTTACATACTGGCATGCCTGGCTTTAGGCTTTTTCTGAATACCTTGCTTCGAGGGGAAAACTGCGGTTCCAGACTACAAGAAGAAGATCAGGACAAGAGACACAACCGGAAAGAAGGGTCAGGACAGCAACAGCCAGCATCACAATTCTGTGCTAAGAAGCTCCAGCCAAGACTTCAAAGAAGGAAAAGATGGCCGAAGCATTATCCCTGAATGAAACGCTACTCCTGGAATAGGATAAAGCGGCAGAAGCAGTCCATGGCGTGGACGTGGTGCATGAAATAGTGGTAGAGTTGCATCCACCAGTTTCAATGATGACAACGCAGACGCACTGGAGTATGAGGACAATGGCTATGATGAGCCAGCAGAAAAGGAGCAGCCGGCAAGGAAGAAGCAGCGTTGTGATGTCCGCAGCATGCCCGCCTTTTCAGACCCACCCCGGCACCAAAAGAAAAGCACAATCACGTACTGTGAAAAGCAATGTTAGAACAATTTTTAAAATGGCACAAGGATGTGGGTGCTGAGAAAATGAAGAGGCATAGGGATGACTCAAGCAGCTCCAGCAGCGAGAGTGACAGCATGGACACAGAGTCTGATTCTGGGGGGCGAGGATGTCCAGGGCCAACTTAAAGCATGGGTTGGGCCTAGCAATGATGTTGTGTCTCCAAGCCCACACATGAATAAATATGGGGGACGCACAGCCGGCAAAAGTGTGAATAGAAGCCTATTGCATGGCACATAGAGTGCAAAATTAAGATTTGGAAGAAGCAATTCATTGATATTTGTTGCCTATTGGAATATGAAGAATTAGGTTTTGTTATTTCCAAGAAGGATAAAGAGGAAGAAAAAGCGAGAGAAAAGAGGCCCACCCTGGAAAAGAATATTCGGAATTGGGAGGCCTCTTTTCAATCCTGTCAACCATCCTCTTAAAAAAATTCCCAGAAGAGGGCACCGCATTGATTGCTTACCACCATAGAATCCCAGAGATCCACAATACCTTTGGGCACGAATCATGGCTGAACTACGACAGGGAGTTCAGGAAGGAGATGCAGAGATTCCCTGGCCTAGGCTGGGAAGAGGAAGACCCCAAACTGTATATTTCCCATGTCTTAAAAGAAAACTCAGCTCAGTGTGCTCAGAATAATAAGGACCAAGAGCAGCAAAGCAACAGAAGGGATAGAAACAGGCAGCATAACCAGCATAGGTCACAACAAGACAGTACAAATGCCAACAAAAACAAACACCCGTTTCGAAGACCGCCCCCAAGGGGGCAAAAAGCGGGGCAGAATCAAGGGCAGTTAGGCAACCGCAGCACGGGGGGGGCAAAGGGAGCACCCCTGGTATTTCAACAGAGGGTCATGCAACAAGGGCACCGAGTGCAGATACAAGCACCAATGCAGCACATGCAATGGTGACCACAGCAGCAACGACTGCACAAAAGCCTCTCCCTCCAGGCCCAGCCCAAAAGTCACAGAGGGTAAAAACATTTACTAGTTATAAGATGGGGGCCTCACTAAAAAAAAGAAATTGACCAACTAATAAAAATGTTAGAGAACTACCCTGACCCTGCAGCTAGATAGTTCTTGGGTCAGGGCTTCAAAGATGGGTTTCAGATCCCATTCAAGGGCCAGGGATCTCCCACTATACCCAAAAACCTAAAATCTGCCTCTTCCCTAGCCAACATAATAAGAAAATAAATTGGTAAAGAGCCAAACCTAGGGAGGATTGAGGGTCCCTTCCAACACCCTCCTTTCATTGAGTTTTTAAGCTTCCCCCCTGGCCATTGTGCCCAAAAAACAGCAGGGGCAGTATAGGACGATCCACCATTTATCTCACTCACCCGGAAGCTCTTTCAATGTTGGCATCCTTGCCACTGAGGCTACTGTCGCTTACAGCTGCGTGCAGGATGCGGTTGACCTAGTAAAACTGTCAGGTAGACACGCTCTCATGGCGAAAGCCGACACTAAGTCAGCATTCAGGCTGCTGCCTGTGCACAAGAACACCTACCAGTGGCTGTGTTTCCATTTTGACAACAAATTCTACTTTGATAAATGCCCCCCCCCATGGGCTGTGCCATCGCGTGTGCCTACTTTGAACAGTTCAGTTCTTTCCTACAAAGAGTACTCCAACAGGCCATGCCTAGAGCCAGAATGGTACACTATCTAGATGATTTCTTCTTCACTGGCCCAGCAGGGTCCCTCCTATGCAGCTCAGCCATAAAGTTATTTAGTGAAACCATGCAGGCATTAGGGGTTCCACTGGCGCCTGAGAAGACAGTAGGACCCACCACCACCATGTCATTCCTAGGCATAGAGAGGGGGCGTGGCCAGCACGCATGCCGTGAAGACAGGTTCCTTCGGAGCTCCGTCCCGTGATCCTTGTAACACGGATAAATATCGCTGAAAATCACGCTGTGAAGGGCTATAAACATATATTCTGGAACGTAAACAGATTGCCGGCGCTCGACGGAGTTTTCGAGTAAAATCGGAAAACGGAAGCGTCGAAACGAGAGGCTTAAACTTGCACCCCTCGGACCAGCAAGATGGCGGCGCCCGCGATCAAGTGAAGCCAACTGAGACCGCAGTCCCAGGACGCCCCGCAGCTCGCTGCGACGTTGTGACGAAGCGACTTCTCTGGCCCTGGCGCCCGGAGGCAGCCCACAGGGTGGAAGCGCTGAAGGAGGGAGTGAGACCGGAGCCTTTCGGCGCCAGCGGCGACGACGTACAGAGGAAGCTCCGTTAGGCAGAGGCAGAACGGAGCGGAGCCAACCCGGACGAACAAGGAGAAGCCGGGAACATACCCACGTTGATGCCGGGAGGCGCCAGTGACTCAAGGAGAGCGACTTGAGCCCGCACGTCCTGGACCCGCAACACTCGAGGAGGGTCGAGGCTGGTGTGCGATCGCGTCCCTGGGACTTTTCCTTCTTGCGGGCCGCCGAGGCGGAATCCTCCCCCTTGGCCTCGTCCGGGCTCCCACAGGCGGGAGACTGACCGACCCCCCCGCTACACCAGCGACAGCGACTGCGACACACGGAGGTGGATCGAGGGTTTGCGGTCGACTCGATGACGCCCACACACAGGTGAGCCGGACCATAATCCCACAGCTGGGAAGGTGGTGGATTGCGGCGCAATACATTATTAAGAGAGGGACACCGTGGAGGCATTCACAACTAGGCCCCACGACTGCTGCTCTGCCCGGGGGAGGGAGCGGGCCTCATCAGACCAGCAATAACCCTGTCGCTGAGGCAGCCAGAAGCACATCATAGCGACCTGTGATTCACCCGAAGCCTGGCGCCCGCCTTACCATACACCTGGCCCCATTGCCAAGCGGTGGAACTCCTAGAACATCACAAAACACCACAATAAGCGCAGCTACAATGCCACTAATTGACGGATAAACCCAGGAGCCCCCACCCATTGGGGCTGGCATCAAGAACAACTAAAACACCTGCAGTTGGGACACCATGAAAAGCGGAACCCAATTAAAATAGCTGGAGACCGTCCTGGACTGTACCTCACCCGCTTGATTTGCGGTCAGGGCAATTGGACTTAGGGGATCCGCACCCATAGCCGTTTGAACATCGACCAGATGGAAGGCCCCATCTGAGAAACTTTACCGGACACCTTCAATCCTGAGACATGATCTAAGGGCCGCAGTTGAGACTACCATAGCTAGCACAACAAGAACTAGAACTAAAGCTTTACGATCTAACGAGGGTGATGTCCCCCCCCAAAGGCAAGCTGAAGTTGGTCACAATGGACTCCTTTACGACGGCCAAGCCCCAGAGACCGCCGCAACAGGCCCAGGAAACGGTAGCGGAACCCTCCCAACAGGGAGAAGATCTTAAGCACGCACAGGTCCTGCAGGCAATAGCAGCCCTCCGCACGTCAGTAGAAGGGAAAATTGAAGAGATGAGAACAGACATGCAGCTTATGCGACAAGACGCCCGCAACCTCGCGGAAAGAGTGACGACAGCTGAAAACACTCTACAAGAGAATGTGGAAGACATCCAGGAGCTGAAGTCGAGAGTCCAGGTCCTAGAGCAAATGGTGTCGAGACTCGAAGCGCGCTCGGAGGATGCTGAGGGCCGAGCCCGCCGTAACAACATTCGCCTGCTGGGGGTTCCCGAGGACTTGGAAGGCTCAGACCCGACTGAATTCATCGAGACACTCCTACTACAGGAAATTGGCCCAGGGAAACTCTTGCAGGGTTTCTCTGTGGAAAGAGCCCACAGGTCCCTCCAGAAGCGTCCACCTCCGGGCTCACACCCTCGCCCAATCATAGCTAAAATCCTGAATTTCCGAGACTGAGAAATAATACTACGACACTCCAGAGAAGGTGCAGAGATCAAACGAAAGGACTCGACAATAGTCATATACCCAGATTACACCCCCACTGTGCAACGAGCAAGGAACTCCTTTATCCCAATAAAAGCACAATTAAGAAAGCTCAACCTAAAATACATGCTACTTTACCCATCACGCCTCAAAATCCTCTACAAAGGAAGAGCCATATTTCTGGAGACCCCAGCCGCGGCAAACTTGTGGCTAGAACATAATAATCTGGCTGACGACAAGGAAAACCCTCCGGGATCGGGAATGAGATGATCACCCCCACACTGAATTGAAAGATATATCAGAGTTCTACTGTAATGATTGCTAGATCGGGCAGGAACTCCTGAAACCACACGTGCATTTGCGGAATGACCCACCCCTCCGGACACTGTGTGGGCAATTTACCCACACGCCTCCTGACCCGGAAGACCAAAAGTGGCCTGGAAGGCTCGGGACCCCTGAGCGTTGCAAGTTCGAAGCAACTGCTGGGGGCATTTCAAGGTTTTGTTCCACTGTTTAATTTGTTTTGTTCATCTTCCCCATTCAAAGGAATGGGAGTTACTCAAATTACAAAATCTCCCATGAATGTGATAGAAGCTGCAGGAGGGGATGGGCCGGTTGGGGGGGGGGGCGGGGAACAGGAGCATTTTCGGAAGGAACCGATGGTTCCCGGACCGATCTGAACTCAATCGAAGAGACCCGACATGTCATCTAACGTCACAATAAAGATAGTGACGTGGAATGTGAGGGGATTGGGAACCTACTTACGCCGGAACAGAGTCAAGTCATACCTGAACAGGAAAAAAGCACAAATAGCAATGCTACAGGAGACACACTGTACGGCGGACGCCTTGGCCAAACTGGGGGAACATTGGGGAGGACAGGGAGTAGGCACTACATACTCCAAATATGCACGGGGGGTATACACCTGGATCCACCCCCAGCTCCCATTTCACCTAGTTGAGTCAGTCATAGATCCTGAGGGTAGGTTTGTCATTCTCTGGGGCCGGCTGGAACAAGAAGAAGTATGCATAGTGAACTCTTATCTCCCCAATACTAACATCCCAGCACACTTAAACTCCATGTATACTAAAGTCGCACCCTATAGACATGGCATTTTTCTTTGGGGGGGAGATTTTAATTGTGTCCATGATGCGAACCTAGATCGCTCCCTGCCTCACCCGAAAGGCTCCTCACCGGCAACCACAGCCCTGTCTTTGTTGACAGATAGGTTGAGCCTGGCCGACATTTGGAGGGAACGCCATCCTGACTCCCAGGGGTACTCATACTTCTCCTCCCCACACGACCTTTATACGAGGATAGATTACGTCTTCATAGGCAAAGAACACCTATCACAGATAGAGGAAGCGCGTTATTTAGGTAGAACCATCTCCGACCACTCCCCTCTCCTAATAGAATGGAATCAGACTGGTCCTAGGCCCCCTATCCCTATGTGGAGGATGCCGATAGACGCTCTCGGTGACCCTGTGTTCAGGGAAGAACTGCACGAGTTCATAGACAACTTTGTTGAAAGAAACAAAGGAAGCGTAGATAGCCTGAGTACGTTATGGGATGCTCTCAAAGTAGTAACGAGAGGCGAAATCATCACAAAAGCAGGGGGCATCAGAAAACAATTGAGGGGAGAATTGGTTCAATGGGAACAACAGGTTGAGCAGCTAGAAGCCGCCCCGGTGAGCACTCACCTAAGGGAAGACAGCCTGAAGGAACTTAGAGCTAAATGTGCCCTCGCATGGGACAGACTAGCCAAATTTGACTATGCCGCCAAAACAAACAGAACACACAGAGAGGCTGACAGACCTGGTAGAATGCTGGCCTGGTTATGTAGGAAGGAGCACCCTAAACACACTATCACCAAGCTACAGACCGAAGAAGGGGAGATAGTACAGACCCAGCAAGATATAAACGACACCTTTAGGGGCTTCTACGAACTCCTCTATTCTCATAGCAACCAGGTCCCCCGAGAACAAATTATAGACACCCTGGGAGAAATAGGACTCCCCAAAATCTCCCCGGAACAGGCAGCAGCACTAGATGCAGATATCACACCAGAAGACATAACTGAGGCAATCAAGTCGCTAGCCACGGGTAAAACCCCGGGGAGCGACGGACTGCCCACTGAGTTCTACAAGGCCTATGAGACCTCCCTAACACCCTTGCTCTGCGAGGTTTTCCAAGAAGCACAGGAGAGGGGGATACTCCCTGATAGTATGAGGGAGACACTGTTGATTCCAATTATCAAACCCAATAAGCCGGCTGACAGATGTGACTCCTACCGCCCGATAGCCATGCTTAATTATGATGTTAAGATATTGACCACGGTGTTAGCAAACAGACTGGCCAAAATCATAGGGGAGGTGGTACATGAAGATCAATGTGGCTTCATACCAGGTCGGAACATGTCTATGAACCTACGAAGGGTACAACAGATTATTGCTCAGACAGAGGCTAGCGCGGAGACGTATGCATTGTTGTCCCT